>NC_041382.1:685093240-685103991 GCF_002162155.2 Triticum dicoccoides
CGCCCCCACGCCCCCGCGCCCCGAGCCAGAGGAGGAGGACCAGGAGGAGGAGGAGACGACGAGCGCCAGCTCAGCCAGGCCACGCGAGGCCGCCGTCCGCGCGCTGCTCTGCCCTACCTCAGCTCAGCCATGCCGGCGCCGTGTACTCCCTTGACTGCAGGTGAGCCCCTCCCCTCCACTTCCTTCTTCTTCTACTTCCTCTTGCCCTCAACCTCTACTCTGAGTCTCGACCGCTGTGCAGGGCCCGTCCATCTCCGGCGAGCTCACCACACCGCGCGAGCTCAATGACCGCTGTGCAGGGCACCACCACGCATGTGATAGTTAGGTACAGTTACAGAAAATGGCTTGTAAATAGGGTTAGGGTTTGGGAGTGGAGACCATGGCCATGGCTTGTAAATTGTTGTTGATTCTTAAGTAAATTTTTCTGTTAGGTACAGTTAGGTACAGTTACAGAAAAATTCAGACGGAAAGGTTGTGTCATGCATCACAGGATTTGTAGGAGTTCTTGGAGCCACAAAAATAACTTTAGAACCCAGAGAGGCCTCAGACCCGCATCATAGGCAATAAGATCAGGTGTCGGTGTCAAAACCGGCGGATCTTGGGTAGGGGGTCCCGAACTGTGCGTCAAGGCCGGATGGTAACAGGAGACAAGGGAAACGATGTTTTTACCCAGGTTCGGGCCCTCTCGATGGAGGTAATACCCTACTCCTGCTTGATTAATATTGATGATATGGGTAGTACAAGAGTAGATCTACCACGAGATCGAGGAGGCTAAACCCTAGAAGCTAGCCTATGGTATGATTGTTGTATATGGAGTTGATGTCCTACGGACCACAACCCTCTGGTTTATATAGACACCGGATAGGGTTAGGGTTACACAGAGTCGGTTACAATGGTAGGAGATCATGAATATCCACATCGCCAAGCTTGCCTTCCACGCCAAGGAAAGTCCCATCCGGACACGGGACGAAGTCTTCAATCTTGTATCTTCATAGTCCTGGAGTCCGGCTGAAGGTATAGTCCGGCTACCCGAATACACCCTAATCCAGGACTCCCTCAGTAGCCCCTGAACCAGGCTTCAATGACGACGAGTCCGGCGCGCAGATTGTCTTCGGCATTGCAAGGCGGGTTCCTCCTCCAAGTCCTTCATAGAAGATTGTAAACACCAAGAGTAGTGTCCGGCTCTGCAAAATAAGTTTCCACATATTGCCATAGAGAGAATAATATAAACACAAATCAAATCTGCTGACGTATTCCGCAGTGCGTCATCACACTACGGCCAAGTCCTTTACTCGAATCGTTTTTACTTTTCCACCTCAGCACGTTTTGCGAGGCGGTTTCCTTGCCACGTCTTGTCAAAGTAGAGATCGTGTACCCCCTTTACGAGATTCTCATCAATACGGACGTGGGTAACCCAACCGCCCCATTTATCACGGCGCTTGGGAGGCAAGCGAGTTTTACTAGGCTGGTGGGGACGCACAACCGCATCCGCCCATATAAGGGGATAAGGATCCACCTTTTTACCTACGCCTTTTTCCTCCTTTGCCTATCCATCTCCTGCGCACTCGAGCTCCAGCGCCCAAGCCCGCACTTCCCACCTCAACCTTCTCCAGCAATGTCCGGAGCGGGAGGCAAGTGGATGGTCTCCTCCGCTACGGAGGGCCAAGTCAAGAAGCTAAGGAAGGCCGGATACCTGTCTAAGGACATCGCGCACTGGCTTCCTGAAAAGGGGCAGCTTCTCCCCACCCCAAGGCCCCACAAGAGGGTAGTATTTCTTCCCCACTTCCTCCGCGGACTGGGTTTTCCACTCCACCCATTTGTCCAGGGGCTCATGTTCTACTACGGCCTGGATTTCCACGACCTGCCCCAAACTTCATCCTCAACATCTCGGCGTATATCGTCGTGTGCGAGGTTTTCCTCCGTGTCCGCCCTCATTTCGGCCTCTGGCTCAAGACCTTCAACGTCAAGCCCAAGGTGGTGCGCGGCAGCCAGGCGGAGTGCGGAGGCGCCATGGCGGGCAAGATGGCCAACGTCCTATGGTTCGAGGGCTCTTTTGTGGAGACCCTAAAGGGGTGGCAATCCGGGTGGTTTTACATCACCGAGCCACGCGATCCAAACTGGATCGCAGCCCCCGAGTTTCGATCCGGACCCCCCACGCGGCTTATGTCCTGGAAAGAGACAGGCCTTTCGTGGGGTGACGAAAAAGAGGTGACCGAATTGCAAACATGCATCCAGTCCCTGGTGAACAAGTCAATCCGGATTGTTAATGTAATCCAGGTTATGCTAGTCCGCCGGATCCTCCCGTGCCAACAACGGGATTTTAATCTGTGGGAGTTCGACCTGGCGCAGCACCAAACCCTTAGCAGGCTCTTCGAGACGATGTACGAAGATGCTTGGAAGGTGCTATTCAAGGGCACCGAGGCTCCCGCATCCGCTTCTGAGGACCGCGGATACAGCTCGCAGCGTCACGCTAGCGAGGTAAGCTATCTTCACCTTTTACATGATGTTAAGCTTTTTTCATAGTTTGACTCTATGCGGGATCTAAACTCCCTTACCTTTGACAGGCTTGGCGAGCGATATCCGGACTGATTAACTGTCCGGCTCCGCTGCCCGAAGACCCAACCCCAGCTCTACTAGTGAAGCTTCTGGTTCCGGCGCCTTATGTGGTGCCGGAGAAGAAGGCCAAGAAGAAGAAGACCACGGGGACTCGAAAGAGTGCCCGTAACGTGGTGGTGTCGGACTCGTCATCCGACGAGTCCGAGATGCCATCTTCCCGTGAAAACGAGGAGGAGGAAGAAGAAAACTCTCCCCCCAGCGGAGGGAGGAGAGAAGAGGAAGGCCTCCCCAATGGGGGAGGCCGAGGGGTCTAGGAAAAGGAAGACCCCTCCGCCGCACTACTCCGCCGACGCCGAAGAGGGCGGAGAGGAGTGGCCAAACAGGGCCAAGCGTCCGGCGAAATCGTAAGTTTGGATATCAGAGTAACTCATGATGTTCCTTTGTTGCATAGCTTTCCCTAATGTCGAACGTAATTATGCAGCCCGCCCCGGGCCGAATTCAACGAATCGTCGGGCGGCTCCCTGGACTCATCGGACGTGAACTCAGTTCCGCCCGCTGTCTCCCCCCGCACTGCAGACGACGCCGAAGTGGCGTCGCGACAAGCTCCGGGGCAGGAGGAGGTGGTCCCGGAGGAGCCGCAAGCAACCTCCCGGACTCCAGGAGTGAAGGGGATAAGGCCCCCTAGGGCTCCAAGTCCAGCTTTGTGCCGGACACCGCGCCGGAATCTTCCACAGTTCCGGACCGCGGTAGGCGAACTCCTTCCAAGAGGAGCAAGCCTTCTGAGCCGGCAGCCTCCGTCCAACCGGAGGTGCCGGACAATCTGCTAGAGGTGCTTGACGGCGCCTCCATCGATGAGGGGCACCGTACTATTATGAGTACGGTGATCCAGAAGGTTCAGTCCGTCAAGAGCGGACTGACTGAAGCTTGCGCTAGCTTTCTAACAGCCTTCGAGGTAAGTAAAAATATGTAAAAATATTACCGCATAGACAGTAGCCCTAATGCTCTGTTTGGTGTTCGGAAAGAAAAGCCGAATAGAGGATCTATTAAATATCACATGAGTCAAAACAAGAGTCAATATGCGTATGCAGGCTTCGCTGCTATCCACGGCCGCACTGACTGCGGAGGTGGGTGTCCTGAAGCAGGACCTCGAGCGGACCGAGCAAGAGCTCGGCCTTGCCAAGCGGCGGCTCGAGGAGAAAGAAGGTAAGAAATACCTTACAGAAAAAATGCCTATAAAAAGGCGTGATTGCAAAAAGATAACAGGATTGTACTGCTTATTGTAGGGGCCACGACTGAGGTGGCGACCCTTAAGCAGGCGCTGTCTGAGGCCAAAAAGAAAACGGCCGCGGAGCGCACCGAGCGAGACAGACTTGGGGCTCAGGTCGGCGAGGTTCAGCAAGAGCTTTAGGCTCTCATGAAAAAACATGAGAGTTTGGAGCTTGAGTCAAAGGTGCAAGCATCTGAGCTCGCAACGGCACTTGAGACTGCCAAGTCTGCCAAGGCCGAAGCCCAAAAGGCCCTCCAAGAGTTGGAGGAGATGAGGAAGATAGCAGCGGGTAAGGCATTCTTTATGCAAAGCAGAAATATAAAAGTAAACTACTTGTTACTTACTCGAATCCGGAGCTCTCCAGGGGCATTCGTAGATCTTCCCCGCAGCGTATCTGACGCTGCCGCATTCTACCGAGCTGAAGAGGGCAGCTCGACAGAGAAGGTGTTCTGGTCCCAGTATTCTGAGGCCGGACACCCTGTGCCCTTGAGCGACCAGCTGAAACAGCTGGTCGAGCTCCACAAGGCAGCCGAACAGGCCATGAAGGGCTTCATAGTTCGGCTGTGGCCCGGAGAGGCCCTGCCTGGGAGCTATTTCGGGCTGGTACGGCGGCTGGTGGAGGCCTGTCCGAGGCTCGAGGTCATCAAGCGCTCTGTCTGCATCGAAGGTGCCCGTCGGGCCATTGCCCGTGCAAAGGTGCACTGGGGTAAGCTGGACAGTGAGAAGCTTGTGAAGGACGAGCCGCCGCCGGGGAAGGAGCATCGCAAGCCCGAGAACTACTACAAGGATGTTCTTGCAGGTGCCCGCCTTGTGGCGGATGAATGTACCAAGGATGTGATTTTTGAATGAACTCGCTCGTGTTTATCCTGTGCGCTGAAAACTTGTTCATATGCGCTAAGCAATGCTTATTGAATTTAAAATATTACTTTCTGTGCGGCCGTTTATCAAAAAATTGAGAGATGGCCAGTCGTCGGCTTCTGCCCCCATGCCACTAGTGCTGGGGTGTTCGGGATATACCTGAGCGCTCTTTTTCCCATAGTTGGGTCCTTGGAGGGAGGCGCTCAGCACAACGAACCAGGCAATTAGACTATAATGCTCGAACACTCTCACTTAGCCATAGAACTCTATAATTTTAAATTTCGGCAAAGCCCCTAGTTCAAACACCCCAGCACTAGTGGCATGGGGGCAGAAGCCGACGACTGGCCATCTCTCATAGTTGGGTCCTTCGAGGGAGGCGCTCAGCACAATGAACCAGGCAATCGGACTATAATGCTTGAACACTCTCACTTAGCCATAGAACTCTATAATTTTAAATTTTGGCGAAGCCCCTAGTTCGGAAGACCGAGTTCGGGGCGCTATCCACGCCTTTGCCGGACAAAGCCGGCTCCTCGCTCGAAGCGGCATAAGTCTTTAGGGACTCGAAAAACCTCTCGAACAGCGACCGGTCTCTCGCCTCATCATGACCCTTCTGTCCATTGTTGTTCGGCGGCTTGGGCTCCTCGTCGTCGCTGTGCAGCCCCTTGTCTTTGTTTTCGGCCCTTAACTTGCCTACCTGCTTGAACACCCAACAATCCCTGTTAGTGTGATTGGCTGGCCTATCGGGGGTGCCATGTATCTGGCACAAGCGGTCGAGTATTCGGTCCAAACTGGACGGGACCTCAGTATTCTTTTTGAATGGCTTTTCCGCTGACCGGATTTATAGCCTCTGAATCCGGCATTGACTGCCGTCTCTTCATTGCTGTCGCTGCTAACGCAGCGTTTTTGCT
The DNA here is from genome assembly GCF_002162155.2 of Triticum dicoccoides. NCBI lineage: Eukaryota > Viridiplantae > Streptophyta > Magnoliopsida > Poales > Poaceae > Triticum > Triticum dicoccoides. The sequence continues at coordinate 685,098,830 of NC_041382.1, forward strand.
TATTCCGACGTGTCCTGCCACTTTTGTCCTTGGTATCCGAATTACCAAGGTTCTTGGGTAAGTTGTTACTGCAAGCTAGCCACCTGTCTTCTCCCGCGCAAAAGCGGGTCATGAGTGTCGTGAGGGCTGCCATAGATTTCGGCTTTTCCTGTCCCAGGTGCCGCGCAAGCCACTCGTCGCGGATGTTATTCTTGAAGGCTGCTAGGGCCTCTGCGTCCGGACAGTCGACTATCTGATTTTTCTTTGTTAGGAACTGTGTCCGGAATTGCCTGGCCAATTCCTCTGGCTGCTGAATTATGTGGCTTAAGTCGTCGGCATCCGTGGTCACACGTAAGTGCCCTGGAAGTTGTCGAGGAATGCGGCTTCCAGGTCCTCCCAAGAACCGATTGAGTCTGCTGGCAAGCTGTTAAGCCAATGCCGGGCCGGTCCTTTAAGTTTGAGCGGGAGGTATTTGATGGCGTGTAGATCATCGCCGCGTGTCATGTGGATGTGAAGGAGATAATCCTCAATCCATAGCGCCGGATCTGTTGTGCCATCGTATGATTCGATGTTTACGGGTTTGAAACCCTCTGGGATTTTATGATCCATTACTTCATCCGTGAAGCATAGCGGGTGTGCGGCGCCTCTGTACTGGGCTATATCACGACGCAGCTCGGAAGAGCTATGTTTGTTGTGTTCGGCCCGGCTGGATTTGTTGTATCCGGAGTGAAGATCACCGTCACGTGCCGTAGGGCGCCTGCGCGATCCGTAGATCGATCTTGTTTGTCTTGCCTTATCCTCTAGTACGTCTCGCAGGTCTGGCGCATTTTCCCATGCCTTAGTTGAGCGGCGTCGGGGCATGGCTTCTGTTGAGGGCCGAGAGGCCTCTCTGTCGCGGCCGCAAGGTGGCCGGTCTGCCATGTCATGCGCTGGTAATGTAGGTGCTTCCTCCTCTGATCGGGGTAGCGGCCTGCGCTTTGGGTAACTCTTGGAGGGGCGTTCGAGTTCATACTCTTCGGCTGCAAGGACCTCAGTCCATCTGTTAGCTAGCAAATCTTGGTCAGCTCTAAGCGGTTGCTGCTTTTTCTTGAGGCTGCTTGCCGTGGCTAAAAGCCTGTGTTTAAAACGCTCTTGTTCGGCGGGGTCTGATGGTACGACGAATTCGTCGTCATCGAGGCTTGCCTCGTCTTCGGAGGGAGGCATATAGTTATCATCCTCGACCTCTCGGTCTGCCACTCTCTCATGAGGGCTGGCTTCTCCATCTTCCTGTGCCGAATCTTGCTGTGGTGGGTGTTCTTCGGCGCTATCCGGGGTAGTATTATCTCCCATGCCGGAATCACCGTTTTTGCTTTGGCGGGATTTAGAGCGGCGCCGCTGACGCCGGCGCTTTGGCTGTTTCTTGGAGGTGTCATCCCCCGCTATTCCATCGCCATCTCCATCTTTTGGAGTATCCACCATATATATGTCATATGATGAGGTGGCCTTCCAGCGCCCTACAGGTGCTGGTTCCTGTTTGTCTCCTACATCGTCGTCCATACCGTCGATGTCTTCGGAGCCGAAGTCAAGCATGTCGGTTAAATCGTCGACAGTGGCTACAAAGTGGGTGGTGGGTGGGCTTTGAACTTCTTCATCGTCCGTATCCCATCCTCGCTGACCATAATCCGGCCAGGGCTCTCCTGATAAAGAGAGAGACTTGAGAGAATTCAGGATGTCTCCAAAAGGCGAGTGCTGAAAGATGTCCGCGACGGTGAACTCCATTATTGGCGCCCAATCGGATTCGATCGGCAGGGGCGCGGGGGGTTCGGAGTCCGGAGAGGAATCCGGATCCTCGGGGTCGTGAGTCACGCGGAGTGTGGGGCCGGCGTTCGGCTCGGTCACCTTTGAGATCGTAGCCCCCAAGGTGACGTGCAACCACTCATCCTCGACTGACACAACTGGCTCCGAATTAAGGGTCAGAGCTGGTGCGTTTGCGGCCTCCGGGATACTGTTCGGTGACAGAGCAAGATCATGCCCCACGAGATAGTGCGGCGCACTTGGTTGTGGCTCGAATCTGTCGAAGATAAAATCTCCGCGGATGTCTGCCACGTAATTTAGGCTTCCAAACCTGACTTGATGGCTAGGGGCGTAGCTTTCGATCTGCTCCAGGTGGCCAAGCGAATTGGCCCGCAGTGCGAAGCCGCTGAAGACGAAGATCTGTCCGGGGAGAAAAGTCTCACCCTAGACCGCATCATTGTTGATGATCAAAGGAGCCATCGGGCCTAAAGGCTACGACACAGAGGAACTCTCAATGAAAGCACCAATGTCGGTGTCAAAACCGGCGGATCTCGGGTAGGGGGTCCCGAACTGTGCGTCAAGGCCGGATGGTAATAGGAGACAAGGGAGATGATGTTTTTACAAGGGAGATAATATGGGTAGTACAAGACTAGATCTACCACGAGATCAAGGAGGCTAAACCCTAGAAGCTAGCCTATGGTATGATTGTTGTATATGGAGTTGATGTCCTACGGACTACAACCCTCTGGTTTATATAGACACCGGATAGGGTTAGGGTTACACAGAGTCGGTTACAATGGTAGGAGATCTTGAATATCTGCATCGCCAAGCTTGCCTTCCACGCCAAGGAAAGTCCCATCCGGACATGGGACGAAGTCTTCAATCTTGTATCTTCATAGTCCTGGAGTCCGGCTAAAGGTATAGTCCGGCCACCCGAACACCCCCTAATCCAGGACTTCCTCATCAGGCAACATCTGTTCTTATTAGTTTAATAGAAGAGAGAGGGATGGAAAAATAGACAAGAAAGCAGAATATAGCCAAGACAAGTAGCATCTATTCTTAAGCAGAGTATAAGGATAGCATAGTAGAAATAGACAGGGTAGCACCCAACTGAACATCTACTTCTACAGAACACTGCACTCCACTTACACATGGTAATTTTTTGCAAATAGGACACCACACCCAAGGGCACTTGGGCTAGTATCATTAGCGGTGCTGATGTAAGTATATATAACAGCAGTAACCTATAACAGCAAGTATAAGTAGCTATTACCCAAAGGTCAGCCAGACCAATGGGAATAGACAGAATTAAGTAACCAACTCCAGGAACTAGAGTAGCATATTCAGTTAACTGAATCCAAACACCCTTTTTACCCTTCAGTTTATGTTGTACTATAGTCAAGAGGATCTGATTGTCTGTAGTTCTCATCTCACAGCCATTCTGAAGCACCCGAACCGCAATGCCTTGAAATATCCCACCACAATTTGTTTAAAAAAATGTTTGTTTGCACCTCATCTACTGCTTGCTTCATATTAAGCCTGAACCATCACACCTGCTTAGCATATGATGGGGTCCAAAATTTGTATAACAGTTTAATTTTTTTGTATGGAAAGGTTCACACAAATTGCCATTAAGAGAAACCAGAGCTCGCTACAAAGTCTCGAATACTAATCTTTATAACTATGTGCTTTCTTTTCTATATTTTCTGACAGGTGGCACATATGTTTCTGATGCCATATTTGTTGGTTTTTTCTGGAGGGTGATGATGTCATGTCTCTACCATAGATTAAAATAAATGCAAGTTTAAAAATATGAGAGAAGTTGTCTTGACTAATTACATGTTTATGTAAAAAAGAATAGCAGGGATATTTTACAACTCTTGTGTGTGTAGTTGCTTGTTTTTACTGTAGTTGTGGCTGCTTTCTTCTTGTATCATAAAAACATCCCTGCTGCTGTATTTGTGATGATGTTGTACTTGTGATGATGCTACTTGTGATCTTCTGAAATGACCCATTGGCGACTTCATTACGTGGGGATAATGATTTTGCAGGTACCCCGAGAGGCCCTTGAGTTTGCCAGAATGTCGATTAACTTCCGTTCCGGCAAATTTGGGTACTCCATATGTCCTATTTTCAGCAAAGGTCATGTTGAAATTTTCCGTGAATTTTAGCATGACTTTGCTAAAAATAGGACATATGGGGTACTTGCGACTAATGCCTGTTATCATGCATGTTTTATGATCTGTTGTAAGGGTACTAATTGGTCTCTTCTGCTGCTTATCAGAGATGGCGGGAAGCAGCCACCGCCGCTCTGCGACACCGCAGTACGAGTTGGATGCTTCCGAGTTCTTCACTATCATACTTGGGACTTCAGTATCATCCATGACGCAGGTATATAAAACGAGAGATCTCCCCTTCACCCATCTCATTATGATATCTGTTGTTTGCTACATCACTCATTGTCCCAAACTGCAGAGGTTGCCTGACAGTTTTATGAACATGCTGATGGGTGAAGATCCACCAAATAATGTGAAGCTGCGACAGGCCGGCAGCGGGTTTCGCAGGCAGTGGGATGTGGAGTTGGTGATCAAGGAGGGCCACATGTACTTGTCTCGTGGGTGGGAGAAGTTCTATCGTACCTACGACATGCGGCTAGGGTACTTCCTTCTCTTCAGGTACGACGATGACGCCACCATGCTCATCGTGAAGGTGTTCAACGCGACTATGTGTCGCATGCGCTACGCTGACGATGATGATGCCGGTACGTTCTGCCTCTTCTTATTCCTCTACATTTGGCTTTGTCTCACATCGTTGTTAATGGTCATTGTTGCATTTGGACAGGTAATGGGAGTAGCAGCAGTGACACTGGCTACAGCCAAAGCGGCAGCAACTATGGCTGTAGCGAAAGCAGCAGCGATTCTGGCTGTAGCGAAAGCAGCAGCGATTCTGGCAGCAGCATAGACAACAAGAAGGATGATCCGGACTGGAGTGCAGGAGAAGAGGAGCAGAGTGGGGATGAGGAGCTGCAGGATGACGATGGGCATCAGGGTGAGGATGACCTAGCGCTGGTGGTGGCTGACCAAGGGCAAGAGATGGTGGTGGCTGACCATGCGCAAGAGATGGTGGTGGCTGACCATGCGCAAGAGATGGAGGTGGCTGAGGATGACCTAGCGATGGTCGTGCCTGAAGGTGGCCTCGTGATGGTGGTGGTGCCTGACAATGACCACGCACCGGTGGTGGCGCCGGCGATCCCACAGCTGGGCGACATGAAAACGCCAATTGGGGTAGAAGACTACATCCCACTTCCTCCACCGCCTCGCCGCTCTTGGCGCATCAGGCTGAGGAAGGAGAAGGAGAAGAACAATGCATGAGAACTGAACTTTGTCAGGTATGTCAGATCTCCAAAATGA
>NC_041382.1:685104151-685132070 GCF_002162155.2 Triticum dicoccoides
GCTAAATTAGAGCTTATATGCTTAGTTTCCTATAGGTTAGCTCCAAAATAACTTATGTTAGCACAAAATGATCAAGTTTACATAATAAGCTTATAGTCTTTTTCTTATTCTTCTTCTTTTCCAAAATGACATAGGTTAGCTTCATTTTACCTAAGTTGGTTCTAATATACTAACTTAGAGCTTATATGCTTAGTTTCCTATAGGTTAGCTCCAAAATAACTTATGTTAGCACAAAATGATCAAGTTTACATAATAAGCTTATAGTCTTCTTCTTATTCTTCTTCTTTTCCAAAATTCTTCTTCTAGTGTTCTTCTTCTTCTAGTATTCTTCTAGTCTTCTTCTTTTTCTTCTTCTAACTTCTTGTTCATCATTTTGCAAATTTGATTTAATTCACGGAAGCTTGCATGGATGGAGTGCTTCTTTTCCATTTGTGTTTTTATTTTGTATCAATGTGAAACTTTTGTGAATTGATGGATAACGGTGTTGGATGAACAATGTGAAACTTTTGTAATATGTAACGGTGGAACTATGTGTTGGCTATGTATGTATATATGATGGAACTTGTGTGTTGGCTATGTATGTATATATGATGGAACTTGTGTGTTGGCTATGATTGTTATATGGATGCTTGTTGTATATATATGTGTTGGATATCTCATAGGTGAAATAGTGACCTGAGATTAAGAGAAAAAATTAAAAAAGTTGTTACTAATGGCGCACTACCATGTGGTGTGCCATTAGTATAGCAGACACTAGTGGCGCACCGTGGGAAAAACTAATGGCGCACTGCCTGGTGCGCCATTAGCATACCAGATACTAATGGTGAACCAGTGGTGCGCCATTAGTAAAAAATTCTAATGGCGTGATACTAATGGCCCACCGGTGGTGCGCCATTAGTAGGAAAAACCGGTGCACCATTAGTAGGCCTTTCCTAGTAGTGCAAGCTTAAAGGACCAGCTCGGCAGTGGCTTAACAGCCTGCCAACAGGGTCAATCAGCTGTTGGGAGGACCTGGAAGCCGCATTCCTCGACAATTTCCAGGGAACTTATGTGCGACCCCCAGACGCTGACGACCTAAGCCATGTAATTCAGCAGCCAGACGAATCGGCCAGGCAATTCTGGACACGGTTCCTAACAAAGAAAAATCAAATACTCGACTGTCCGGACATAGAGGCCTTAGCAGCCTTCAAGCATAATATCCGTGACGAGTGGCTTGCCCGGCACCTAGGACAGGAGAAGCCGAAATCTATGGCAGCACTCACGGCACTCATGACCCGCTTTTGCACTGGAGAAGACAGCTGGCTTGCTCGTAGCAACTATATGACCAAGAACCCTGGTCATTCAGACACCAGGGACATTAGTGGCTGGTCGCGCCGCAACCAGCAGAAGCGTCGCATCAACGGCGACAATACTAAGGATACGGCAGTTAATGCCGGATTCAAAGGCTCTAAATCCGGTCAGTAGAAAAGTCATTCAAAAGGAATCCTAGGGGCCCATCTAGCTTGGACCGAATACTCGACCGCTTGTGCCAAATACATGGCACCCCCGAAGAGCCGGCCAATAACACCAACAGGGACTGTTCGGTGTTCAAGCAGGCAGGCAGATTAAGCGCCGACAATGAAGACAAGGGGCTGCATAGCGATGACGACGAGGAGCCCCGGCCGCCGAACAAAAATGGACAGAAGGGTTTTCCCCGACAAGTGCGGACGGTGAACATGATATACGCCACCCACGTCCCCAAAAGGGAGCGGAAGCGCGCATTAAGGGACGTATACGCGGTAGAGCCAGTCACCCCAAAGTTCAACCCATGGTCCTCCTGCCCGATCACCTTTGATCGAAGAGACCATCCCACTAGCATCCGTCATGGCGGATTCGCCGCATTGGTTCTCGACCCAATCATTGATGGATTTCATCTCACTAGAGTCCTTATGGACGGCGGCAGTAGCCTTAACCTGCTTTACCAGGATACAGTGCGGAAAATGGGCATAGATCCCTCGAGGATTAAGCCCACAAAAACGACCTTTAAAGGCGTAATACCAGGTGTACAGGCCAGTTGCACAGGCTCGGTCACACTTGAAGTGGTCTTCGGATCTCTGGATAATTTCCGAAGCGAGGAGTTAATCTTCGACATAGTCCCGTTCCGCAGTGGTTATCACGCACTGCTCGGGCGAACTGCATTCACCAAGTTCAATGCGGTCCCGCACTACGCATACCTTAAGCTCAAGATGCCAGGCCCTCGAGGAGTAATTACGATCAATGGAAACACCGAACGCTCCCTCCGAACAGAGGAGCACATGGCGGCCCTTGGAGCGGAAGTACAAAGCAGCCTCTCCAGGCAGTTCTCCAGTCCGGCCATTAAACGTCCGGACATAGTCAAGCGCGCCCGGAGTTACCTACAACAAGACCGCCTGGCACGTTCCGAGCAGGTGTAGCAATGCGGCCCCAACCCCAACCCCCGTAAAAAGGTGACGCTAGTACTTCACGTCCATAACTATGCTCTGGAAATACCACGGGCATAGGGGGAGGGGCACCATCACGGCATGCCCAAAACATGGCTTAAACCGCACCAGGGGCTGCCGAATTTTTTTTACTTTTCTCTTACTTCTAGGACTCTACTCTTCGGAAGGCTTGTTCGGCAGTTTAATTGCCGCACAAACGATGCAAGAACCAGGGAAGCAGACAAGCCATGCCGCATTACGGAAATCACAGGTGGTCTCTATCACGACCAGTATACCTGTTTCGCATACTATTCCGCAGCTTGCGCCTGGAGCAGACATGTTAAATAGTCCAACTTTTCGTTTATCGCATTACTTGTATCGTTCTGCTTTGATCGCAGCTATTTTAATGAACAATGCATAGTTTTGTCTATTTTTTGCATTACCTTTATATATATATATATATATATGTTCCTTAATGACATGTTGCACCCGTACACTTTGGTACGGACAAAATACGCCAGGGGCTTCAGTACCCCTCAACACGGTGTAAGAAGTCCGAACACTTTAACAAGTGCGGCACCCCGAACTTATAGCATTATATGCATCGGCTCCGAATCATGTCTTGGGTTAATAGTTGGGTTTGCCCGGCTCCTATGTTTTGGTGCCTTACGTTCCGCTATATCGGCTAAGGTAGCACTAGGAAAACCACTACGATTGTGCCCCAGTTAAGCTGGGTCGAGCACCTTAGTGGAGAAAGCTAAAACTGACCGTCATGATGAGGCCAGAGCCGGTCACTGTTCGAGAGGTCTTTTCTAGTCCTTAAAGACTTATGCCGCTTAGGGCGAGGAGTCGGCTCTGTCCGGCCAAGGCGTGGATAGCGCCCCGAACTCGGTCTTCCGAATACTAGGGGCTTCGCTGAAATTTAAAATTATAGAATTCTATGGCTAAGTGAGAGTGTTCACGCACCATAGTTCGATTGCCTCATTCGTTGGGCTGAGCGCCTCCCTCGAAGGACCCAAATATGGGAAAAAGAGCGCCCAAGTTTATCCCCGAACACCCCAGCAATAGCGGCAAGGGGGCAGAAGCCGACGACTCGCCATCTCTCAGTATTGATAAACAGCCGCACAGAAGGTAATATTTTAAATTGAAGTAGCATTGCTTAGCGCATATGAACAAGTTTTGAGCGCACAGGATAACACGAGCGGGTTTCACTCAAAAAATACATCCTTGGTACATTCATCTGCAACAAGGCGGGCACCCTTCAGAACATCCTTATAATAATTCTCGGGCTTGCGATGCTCTTTCCCCGGCGGTGGCCCGTCCTTCACAAGCTTCTCCGCATCCAGCTTGCCCCAGTGCACCTTAGCATGGGCAAGGGCCCTACGGGCACCTTCAATGCAGATGGAGCGCTTGATGTCTTCAAGCCTCAGGCAGGCCTCCACCAGCCGCCGCACCAGCCCAAAATAGCTCCCAGGCAGAGCCTCTCCAGGCCACAGCCGAACTAGGAGGCCCTTCATGGCCTGTTCGGCCACCTTGTGGAGCTCGACCAGTTGCTTCAGCTGGTCGCTCAAGGGCACGGGGTGTCCGGCCTTAGCGTACTGAGACCAGAACACCTTCTCCGTCGAGCTGCCCTCCTCGGCTCGATAGAATGCGGCGGCATCGGATACACTCCGGGGAAGATCTGTGAACGCTCCTGGAGAGCTCCGGATTCGGGTAAGTAACAGGTCACTCACATTTATGTGTTTGCTTTGCATAAAGAATGCCTTACCCGCCGCAATCTTCTTCGCCTCATCCAACTCCTCGAGGGTCTTCGGGGATTCGGCCTTGGCAGATTTGGCATTTTCAATAGCCACCGCAAGCTCGGACGCTTGCGCCTTCGAGTCACGCTCCAAACTCTCATGTTTTTCCATGAGAGCCTGAAGCTCTTGCCGCACCTTGCCAACCTCAGCCTCATACCTCTCCCGCTCGGTGCGCTCCGCGGCCGCACTCTTCTCGGCCTCGAGCAGCGATTGCTTAAGGGTCGCCCCTACAATAGCCATGTCAATCCTGTCATTTTTTGCAATTGCACCTTTTTTATATACATATTCAAACAGGGTATTTCTTACCTTCCTTCTCCTCAAGCTGCTTCTTGGCACGCCCGAGCTCTTGCTCAGACTTCTCGAGGCTCTGCTTCAGCACGTCCACTTCCGCAGTTAGTGCGGCGGACGCTAGCAGAGAAGCCTGCATACGCATATGGACTGCTTTTGTTAGACTCCTGCAAATTCTTTGATCCTCTATTCGGCTTTTCTTCCCGAACGCCCAACAGAGCATCAGGGGCTACTGTCTATGCGGTAACATTATTTGAACATTCTTTACTTACCTCAAAGCCTGTTAAAAGGCTTGTACAAGCTTCAGTCAGTCCGCTTTTGGCGGACTGAACCTTCTGGATCACCGCACTCATAATAGTGCGGTGCCTCTCATCAATGGAGGCACCTTGAAGCGCCTCCAACATATTGTCCGGCGCCTCCGGTTGGATGGAGGTCACCGGCACGGTAGGTGTCGGTAGTGGGTCCCGAACTGTGCGTCTAGGCCGGATGGTAACAGGAGGCAGGGAACACGATGTTTTACCCAGGTTCAGGCCCTCTTGATGGAGGTAAAACCATACGTCCTGCTTGATTAATATTGATGATATGGGTAGTACAAGAGTAGATCTACCACGAGATCAAGGAGGCTAAACCCTAGAAGCTAGCCTATGGTATGATTGTTGTATATGGAGTTGATTGCCTACGGACTACAACCCTCCAGTTTATATAGACACCGGATAGGGTTAGGGTTACATATAGTCGGTTACAATGGTAGGAGATCTTGAATACCCGCATCGCCAAGCTTGACTTCCACGCCAAGGAAAGTCCCATCCGGACATGGGACGAAGTCTTCAATCTTGTATCTTCATAGTCCTGGAGTCCGGCTAAAGGTATAGTCCGGCTACCCGAACACCCCCTAATCCAGGACTCCCTCAGTAGGCCCCGAAACAGGCTTCAATGACGACGAGTCCGGCGCGCAGATTGTTCGGCATTGCAAGGCGGGTTCTTCTCCAAATCCTGTGTACCTGTAGGAATAATGTCCAATTTTTGTAATGTAGAGCTCCTCGGCTCCCACGCCCAATAATGGTCGTCTTCCACGTGTCAAACGAATGCGAAAAGCCAGGGCGTTTTTACATCCACACCCCTAGCCATATAAACAAGCCGCCTGTTTAACGGGATGGGGATTTAGGTCCAAACCACATCTTCTCCTCTCCGCAAGTTATCATCAGAGCGCTTCCAGCAAAGGTCCATTCCAACATGACCAGCCGTTGCAGCTCCTCCCCTCGCCCCTCCGGTCCCAAACCCGGGGACTGGGAGAGTTGCACCATCCCGCATAGCGAGTTAGTGTCGCTTCAGGCCAAGGGATTTCTCCCTCAGGCATACATGGTCCCGGTCCGAGCCGGTCTCGCCACCTACAATGACGGAAAACAAGTGGAGAGCACCCCCAATCCTTCTAAAGGAGAGCGGGTGTGCCTCGTCCCCTATCTAATAAGGGGACTGGGGTTTCCAATTCATCCATTTCTCCGCGGGCTTCTGGAGTTCTATGGCCTCCAGCTGCACAATCTCACGCCCGCCTCCGTATTACATATTGCAGGTTTTGTCGCCCTTTGCGAGCTATTTTTAGGCGTTGAGGCTCATTTCGCTCTGTGGAAGAGGTTCTTCTGCCTGGTGCCCCGTTCTCGAGAGGGGTCTATATACCAAGTGGGCGGAGCTGAAGTATGGCACATCGCCGGGACCGGATACCTATCCGGAACCCCAAAGAAGGCGTCCGAGGACTGGCCTTCGGAATGGTTTTACATAGATGACGTCCCGCTACCGGACCCTATCCGGGTCAGTCTCCCTGAGTTCAACAGTGCTCCATTGAGGAAACGCTTGAGCTGGCGTCCACGGAGCTCTCAGAGAGAAAGCGACAGAGACGTCCTTTACCTGATGGGCCGGATAAGACTGTTGGCTCATTCCGGACTAACCATGATTGGAGTCATGGCCGCATGCATTATGCGGGGGGTGCAACCACTTCAATATAGAGGCCACCCCATGTGGGATTTCAACGGGGAGGATGACGCCACCCGTTACGGTCGTAAGGGGCTGGCCTCAGCTGTCGCTCTAGTAAAGATATTATCCTCTTTGTATAAGGGAGAAAAGGAGGAATTCCTCCGCGTCAACCCGCAGGCCAGATTTACTATGTACGATCCTCCAAGTTGGGTAAGTGAACAATTGTGCTTGCCCGTTTGTTTTATACTCCCACGGTTAGATATGTAGTCTAACGGCTTCAATGCAGGAACTGCGACAGGTGGTAAAGGATATAAATAGCCGCCCTCCACAGCCCGAGGACCCAGAACGGTCCCTCGATCCGGACTCCGAAGAGGATCCGGACATATCGGTGGAGCTTATCTACGGGGTGTTCCATCAGCTAAGCAAGGACAATACCTTGGTAGCCATCACGGCTGATTACCTAGGGTTAATCCCGGCCTCCCAGGTGATAGAAACCGGAGTCTCATTCCCTTGAGAGAGATTCCACTCTCACGTATTCCGGTGTTTCTGACGACAACCGTGTTTTGCAGGGAGATTTCCGAGGCAGGAGGCCGATCCTGCGGCGGCTAGCCAACGAGGGGCCGCAGGGCCCCGTGGGGCAAAAAGGAATGTAGTCCGGACTGAGATGCCGGCGCAAAGGTATAGCGCACCCTCTGTTTCCCTGGTGTTATTCTGTCAGGGAATATTAACGTTCGTGCTATCTTCAGAACGAAGAGACCTCGCCGGACTACATCCGGAGAGGTTGCCAATCGCGCCTCCACCAGCCAGGCTCCAACGTCTGGCCAGGAAGCGGAGGTGAGCACAAGGCGCGCACCGGACGCTCCTCCGACAGAGGATGCGGACAGGCTGTCTGCCACAAATTCTGAAGTGGACAGTGCCATGAACCACAAGCGTCACCGAACAGTTCTATGCGACGCTTGTTTCTCCCAAGAGGCTTTAGATGTCTTTAATTCGGGAGATGCGTACCTCCGTGCCGCTCAAAATGGTTTAGCCAGAGCCACGGAGCAGTATGTAAAAGACATACGGGTAAGAAAATTTTGGTCAAATATATAGATACCAGTAGCCCCCGAGACTTGAAACAGTTAGAGCAACTGATTTAAGGATCATTTAATATGCAGGTTCTTACAGAGAAGAATACTGTACTGACCCAGGAGCTGGAAAAGTGCAAGGCCCAACTAGAGGCCGCACTAGCCGCAACAGGGGAGCCCAAAGAGACCCCCTCAGGTAAGATACACTTCGAAAGATTAGTATTGTGTGGTGTGGGTGCAAATCTGACAAATCATGTTGCATATGGCGCCGGACTCGATCCGGAAAAGCAACAACTCTTACGCCGGCTAAAGGCTAGTGAGAGTATGTTGACAAAGGTGAGGCAGAGAAGAATGATCTTTAGGATGCCAACACCCGGCTGGACGTCGAACTTAAAGATGTTCGTGGCCAGCTATCGGATTCCACGAAGGAGAATCAGCGGCTTCGACGCGGCATATTTAGTAAGTGCTTGAACAAACTTTGAAAAAAGAGTTCGGCGAGGAAGTCGACTAACAGAGTAATGTCTGTAGGTATGCTCACAGGTCGTCCTGCAGAGGAGATGCCCGGTTCTACAGGTGACCTTCTTCCCGAACTCATGCAACTGCACGAGCGAATTCGGCAGGCGATGCGAGGCGTTGCCCAAGCCTTATGGCCTGCGCACTCCATGCCCGAGGGCCTTGGAGAGCTTGCGGAGAAGCTAAAGGGAGCTCGACGGCGCTTCCGGTTGTGGAAGATATCGGCCTGCCAACAAGGCGCTAGGGAGGCCTGGGCCATGGTGAAGACCCGTTTTACGAAGTCTGACCCAAACCACATGGCCGAGGTCAGACCAGTGGGGCCTGACGGGAAGGAGATCCTTGTAAGCTTAGTATACGGCCAAGTAGAGTTAGCCGCAAAGTATTCCCAGCAGGACTGTAAATTAGACAGCCTGTTAGATGGTATAGAAGAGGAATACAATCGGTCAGAATGACTATGTAATTTTGAATTGACATGTGTAATGCCTTCTATCCTGATTGTAGATCGTTTGTCGTTGCCGACCTTTTCGCTTCAACCTCGGGACCTGACGGTCCGGAGTGTGTCAGAATACCATAGCGGTTATATAAGAACCGGGGTATGCGTGGAGACCAGGCGTAGGGGTCATTAGTGCTTTATCAGACAAGTGCCCAACTATTTATGTTATATTACATGGTTAGTGAGAAACATCTTCCAGAGAGAATAGTTCCGTTAAGGGTTCCTTTCGCTGGGAGGCATGCCCTAAAGTGCATGTCCGGACTGCGTGAAAAGACGCAGAAAAAGCATCCGGGGACACATAAAATGAGTAAAAAGATCATCTTTTATTTCACCGACCGAATATTCTCTTAAGAACGCTAGCTTTCGGCTTCACCCAGTCTGAGGTACACATCTGGCTGACCCAGCAATAACAATCGCAGAGGTGCTCCCTTTACCGCCTAGCCGAACAATCGGGAACGTAGGGGTAAGCATAGGAGCCAGGCAACCCAGCTTGGCCAAAACTTAAGTCATATCGATGCATATAATGGTGAAGAAAAAGGTACATGCGGAAGTTTGACGCATGTGTTGGGCGTGAAGCCCGTATAAATAGGCTTCTGTTAAAGAAGCCCCCAGGTTTAATGAGCGCAAGTGGCGCGTCACTATATGAGCCTTTAAGGGCTATAAAAGAAAAGAGGGGAAGGAGAGAAATGTAAAAAAAATGCAAAAAATGGACAGAGGAAGGAGACGAACACAGAGTCCGGCGCTAGGCATAGAATCTTCGGAGACGGGTGGCATTCCACGGGTTCGGCTCGAGTCGGTTATCCGACGCATCTCGCAGGCGGTACGCCCCACCAGTCAGGACTTGGTCGATTATGAATGGACCTTCCCACTTGGGCTTGAGTTTGTCCTTTTTCTTATCCGGCAGGCGTAGAACTAGTTCGCCAACATTGTAATTTTTGGCCCGTACTTCTCTGCTTTGATATCTTCGGGCCTGCTGTTGATAAAATGCGGAACGGGCTTTTGCCACGTCACGCTCCTCCTCCAAGGCATCCAAGTTGTCCTGCCGATCAAGCTCGGCTTCTCTTTCTTCGTACATGCGCACTCTAGGTGAATCATGAATTATGTCGCAGGGCAAAACTGCCTCTGCGCCGTACACCATAAAAATGGTGTGTATCCGGTGGTGCAATTTGGCGTGGTCCGCAGCCCCCATAGCACGGAGTCGAGCTCCTCTACCCAGTGCGAGTTAGATTCCTTGAGGGACCGCACCAGTCTGGGTTTAATGCCTCTCATGATAAGACCATTTGCGCGTTCGACCTGGCCGTTGGTTTGTGGGTGATAGACGGAAGCATAATCGAGCTTGATGCCCATGTTTTTGCACCATGTAAGCTGCCATTTTTGGGTCCTTGGCATCGAAGTCTCCATTTATTTGGGATATCGCGAGGTTTGAATCCCCGCGTACCTATAGGCGTTGGATACCCATGGATACTGCTATCCGGAGACCATGTAGGAGGGCCTCATATTCGGCTGCATTGTTGGAATCCGTGTACATGATCTGGAGCACATATTGGACTGTGTCTCCTGTGGGGGATGTCAGGACGACGCCAGCCCCCAGTCCGGCCAACATTTTGGAGCTGTCGAAATGCATAATCCAGTTTGAATGTGTGCCGTACTCTTTAGGGAGCTCGGCCTCCGTCCATTCTGCGACGAAGTCGGCCAAAACTTGCGATTTAATAGCTCGCCTTGGCTTATAGGTTATATTGAATGGGAGAGGCTCGATGGCCCATTTTGCAATCTGGCCCGTTGCATCACGGTTGTTGATAATGTCGTTTAGTGGCACTTCCGAGGCTACTGTTATGGAACACTCTTGAAAGTAGTGTTGTAGCTTCCGAGATGCCATGAATACCGCGTATGCAATCTTTTGATAATGTGGGTACCGTGATTTTCATGGAGTGAGGATAGTGGACACGTAGTAGACCGGCCTTTGAAGGGGGAATTTGTGTCCGTCCGTTTCCCGCTCGACAACAAGCACTGCGCTGACAACTTGGTGTGTCGCTGCAATGTACAATAACATTGGTTCGCCGGTGATTGGCGCAGCCAGGACTGGGTTTGTTGCCAATATGGCTTTTATTTCATCAAGTCCGGCTGTGGCGGCATCCGTCCACTCGAAGTGTTCGGTGCGCCGAAGGAGGCGATAGAGGGGTAGTGCCTTTTCTCCCAAGCGGGAGATGAAGCGGCTTAAAGCCGCCACGCATCCGGTTAATTTTTGTATTTGTTTAAGGTCCTTTGGGACATCCAATTGTGACAAAGCTTGGATCTTGGCTGGGTTTGCTTCAATTCCTCTACCGGATACAATGAAGCCCAAGAGCTTTCCGGCTGGAACGCCAAAGACGCATTTTTTAGCCAGCGTTTTTTAGCCTGAAGGGCATTGTGTTGAAGCAGAATGGGTCGTATGGTGTGATGAATGCTGTTGCAGCTTGGTCTGATTCTGCCATCTTGATTTGATGGTAACCGGAGTATGCGTCGAGGAAACACAATAAATCGTGTCCTGTGGTGGCATCGATAATTTGATCGATGCGGGGGAGGGGGAAGGGATCCTTTAGGCAAGCCTTGTTAAGGTCTTTAAAGTCGACACACAGGCGCCAGGATTTGTCCTTCTTTGGTACCATCACCAGGTTTGCTAGCTAGTCTGGATGTTTTATGTCTCTGATGAATCCGGCCTCCAATAGCTTGGCTAGCTCCTCTCCCATAGCCTGTCTCTTGGGTTCGGAAAAACGCCGAAGGGCTTGTTTGATAGGTTTGAATCCTTTTAGGATATTTAAGCTGCGTTCGGCCAGCCTGCGTGGGATCCCTGGCATGTCTGAAGGGTGTCAGGCGAAGATGTCCCAGTTCTCTCATAGGAACTCTCGTAGTGCGGCGTCTGCATCAGGGTTCAGTCGTGCCCCGATTGAAGCTGTTTTATTGAGGTCCGTGGATGGACCTAGAATTTGACTATTTCATCGGCTAGCTTGAAGGATGTGGATTTGGATCTCTTCTCGAGTATCACATCATCCCTGTTAACCGTGGAGCGCAGCGCAGTCAATTCCTCGGCCACTAAGGCTTCGGATAGCGCCTCAAGGGCTAATGTGGTCGTCTTGTTTTCGGTGCGCGGTGCTATGTCCGGATCACTAGCTAGAATGATAATTCCATTCGGCCCGGGCATCTTAGGCTTCATGTACCCGTAATGGGGTATTGCTTGGAAGATTGTGAATGCTTGCCTCCCTAGTAAAGCATGATATCTGCTCTTAAACGGGGCCACCTGAAACGTGACTTCTTCGGACCTGTAATTATCCAGCGTGCCGAACACCACATCTAGTGTGATTTTTCCTGTGCAGCGCGCTTCCCGACTAGGGATTATTCCTCTAAAGGTTGTGCTGCTTCGCTCGATGCGGTTCCAGTCTATTTCCATTTTTTGAAGGGTTTCCTCATAAATGAGGTTCAGTCCGCTGCCTCCATCCATGAGCACGTTGGTGAGGCGAAAGCCGTCCACTATGGGACTGAGGACCAATGCGGCTGGTGCTCGGGCTGTTCGGAATCTAGGTTCATCACTTGCATTGAAGGTAATAGCAGTGTCGCTCCATGGATTTATTGTTGCAACTTGATAGACTTCGGCGAGGCTGCGGAGTGTTCTTTTTCGCATATTGTTTGATGCGAAAGTCTCGAAGACTGTGAGAACGGTACTGGTGTCCTCGGGCTGGCTTTCTGCGGCCTCCAGAATTAAGAGGTCCTCGCCAATTTTGGCCACCTGCCGGAGTATCCAACATGCTCTAAGGCTGTGAGTTGGTGTGGCGTCCTCTATACTGTGAATTCTACAGGGTCCATCAAGCCACCTTTCCAGTACGGTTCCATGCCCTGTAGAGGGTTTTGGCTTTTTGGTGTTCATCCCGGGTGTCCTATGATGATGCACCCTCTTAGTTCAGACGGGATTACTATTCAAGGCCGGATTATCCCAAAATTTTATTTCGGTTTTCCAGGCGCTTTCCATCGCACAGTATTTTTGTACTATGGACGCCAAGTCAGCGACGTGTGTAATATCACGATGACTTACGGTGTTAAGGATTCCCTCGTCCGTGCAATTCCTGTAGAAAATTGAGATTGCATCTCCCTCGCAGCAATCCTTTATCCTGTTCATAACCAGGAGGAATCTGGCCCAGTAATGATGTACTGTTTCCTCGTGCCTCTGCCTGATTTGGGAGAGATCGCTTATGTTCGGGTGGGCGGCTGTCGTTGAATCTGAAACCTCGCCCAATCCAAGATTCGGAGGTCGAAGAGTTTCCGAACTCTGAAGTTCGGATTCTTGGATGTTGTCCAACGAATCTAGCCCGTTGTCTGATCCTAAGCTCAGGTCTTGAGTTACATCCTCATCTCCGCGGGTATCCGGCTTGGAGGAGTCGGGAATTCGGACGTAGCTAGTCCTTAAAATAGATGAAGGGTCGCCGCACTGCGCCTCTACCACGGCAACGTGGTGGGTGACTTGGGGAGAGTTAGTTTCTCTTAGATCGGGTTTAAGCCCAACCTGGTCGTAATCCGTAGCGACCCCCAGGGCGGCGATGCGATCCAAGAGCTTGTTTACGGAAGAGAGCTCCATTGGATCTAGCTGCTCGACGAGCTCCGAGCTGACGTGTAGGTTGCTTTTGATGACCCGAGAGGTCATCGTCGGCGCAACAGTCGAACAGGCGGTCATGAGGAAACCACCTAGCCGGAGGGTTTGGCCGACAGCCAAGGCTCCCTTAGCAACGGCGCCGTCTTTAAAGACGGGAGGAGGCATCCTTCCTGATTGTGACGGCACAGAGGAACTCTCAATGAAAGCACCAATGTCGGTGTCAAAACCGGCGGATCTCGGGTAGTGGGTCCCGAACTGTGTGTCTAGGCCGGATGGTAACAGGAGGCAGGGAACACGATGTTTTACCCAGGTTCGGGCCCTCTTGATGGAGGTAAAACCCTACGTCCTGCTTGATTAATATTGATGATATGGGTAGTACAAGAGTAGATCTACCACGCGATCAAGGAGGCTAAACCCTAGAAGCTAGCCTATGGTATGATTGTTGTATATGGAGTTGATTGCCTACGAACTACAACCCTCCGGTTTATATAGACACCGGATAGGGTTAGGGTTACATATAGTCGGTTCAATGGTAGGAGATCTTGAATATCCGCATCGCCAAGCTTGCCTTCCACGCCAAGGAAAGTCCCATCCAGACACGGGACGAAGTCTTCAATCTTGTATCTTCATAGTCCTGGAGTCCGGCTGAAGGTATAGTCCGGCTACCCGAACACCCCCTAATCTAGGACTCCCTCTGTAGGCTTGCTCCTCTTGGAAGGAGGTCGCCCGCCGGACTCTGGAACCCTTGAAGATTCCGGAGCTGTGTCCGGCCTTAAGACGGACTTGGAGCCCTGGGGGGTTTCCTCCCCTTTACTCCTGGAGTCCGGGAGGTCGCCTTGCGGCGCCTCCAGGACCACCTCCTCCCTGCTTGGAACCTGTTGGGACAACACTTCAGTGTCGCCCGTAGGGCGTGGGGAGGAAGCCGTCGGAAGCGAGTTCACCTCCGACGAGTCCAGTGAGCCGCTCGACGACGCGTCGAGTCGGTCTTTGGGTGGGCTGCATAAACACATTCGACATAAGGGAAAGTTGTGCAATAAAAAAATACTATGAGTCACTCCGGTATCTAGATACTTACGATTTCACCAGGGGCTTGGCCCTGGGCTGCCACTCCTCTTCGTCGTCGTCGCCGTCGGTGGAGCACTCCGGAGGAAGGGTTTTCCCCTTCTTGGACCCTCCGGCATCCTCAGAGAGGGTGGCCTTCCTTTTCTTCTCTCCTCCCACTGGAGGGGGAGAGGTCTCTTCTTCTTCCTCCTCGTCTTCACGAGAGGAAGGCTCTTCGGGACCGTCGGATGACGAGTCCGACACCTCCTGGTGCCGGGCACTCTTTCGAGTCCCCGTGGCCCTTTTCGTGGCCTTCTTCTCTGGCACCACATAGGGCGCCGGAACTAGAAGCTTCGCCAAGCGAGCGTCTGCTGGGCCTTCGGGCAGAGAGCTGGATAGTTGATCTGTCCGGACGTCGCCACCCAATCCTATCAAAGATAAGGGAACTCATATCCCGCATAGAGTCAAACTATGAAAAACTAATACCCTGTAAAAGGACAAAAACGGCTTACCGCATGAGCGTGATGTTGAGTACTTAATCCGCGATCCTCGGCAGCGGATCTGGGAGCCTCGGCGCCCTTGAAAAGCATCCTCCAGGCATCTTGGTACTTCGTGTCAAAGAGCCTGTTTAGAGTTTGATGCTGCACCGGGTCGAACTCCCATAGGTTGAAGGCCCGTCGTTGACACGGGAGGATCAGGCGGATGAGCATAACCTGGACTATGTTGACAAGCTTGAGCTTCTTGTCCACCAGGGTTTGGATGCATGTTTGGAGTCCGGTCAGCTCTCCTTTTTTACCCCACGATAGGCCGGTCTCCTTCCAGGAGGTGAGCCGCGTAGGCTAGCTTCTAGGGTTTAGCCTCTACGATCTCGTGGTAGATCAACTCTTGTAATACTCATATCATCAATATCAATCAAGCAGGACGTAGGGTTTTACCTCCATCAAGAGGGCCCGAACCTGGGTAAAACTTCGTGTCCCCTGCCTCCTGTTACCATCTGGCCTAGACGCACTGTCCGGGACCCCCTACCCGAGATCCGCCGGTTTTGACACCGACAAACAACCTCGCGAGGGGCCAAGCCTCGCGAGGCGGACAATGCAAGACCTCCTCAGGAGCAGCCTCGCCATGTAGGCTCGCGAGGGGCGGAGAGATCAAGGCAAGGCAAACCTCGCGAGGTCCTCGTGACGTGAGCCATGGTGATCGAGACCAGGCGGGTGCCAGCGGGCGCAGCGTCCTCCCTTCCTCTTTGGTGCGAAGGGGGCAAGCGCAGGCGCGGAGTACCGAGGCATCAAGCAAAGGTTTCCATATTGGTGCAACGAGACCAAGACCAGAAGGACGGCGGGACGGAGGTCATCATGGAGCCCAAGACGGCGTCATCACCAGAACCTTTGGCAGGCGAAGACCACCTTTTGTCAGGATTACTTGTACCAGTTGTACTAGTTGTCCCCTTTCGAATTAGCCGTTGTTGGCTCCCTTCCCGCTCAATATTTGGGGAGAGGACCAGGACCTATATAAGTAGAACTAGCCACAACAGTAGAGGGGATCGACCTCATCACAAATCGAGAGCGGATCCAAGATCATCTCACCCACACAAGTTCACCAAGCACAAGAACACCTCAACCTCAGGAGGTTGTTCTTCCCTTTGTACTATTCATGATTCAGCCCAAGAGGCAATCCACCACCACCACACTGGAGTAGGGTATTACACCACAACGGTGGCCTGAACTAGTAGAAATCTTGTGTCTTCTGTGTTATGAGTTCGTCGAGTTCGTCCACAAGATCTTAGAGAGCTAGGGCATGTATCGATAGGGAGAAAACCTTCGCGCGCACCCCAGTGTTCGAACCTCAAGGGTTTGCTGGAACCCGTGATCCGACAGTTCCCTCTGTCACTCCCACCATCAACGCTGCTGATGTGAAGAGATTCAAGCAACTCGACTCTCAAGCAAAGAATATCGTATGTGGCCATCTGAGCAAAGGGCAGTATGGCAGAGTGAGTGCTTTGGAGACAGCAAAGCTTATCTGGGACAGGCTTTCCAAGGTCAATGAGGGAGTCTCAACACAGCATGACTCTCGAGTTGACGTTCCTCACAATCTCTTCAATCGCTTCAAAAGACTCGAGAATGAAAATGTTCAGCAAACCTTCGATCACCTCACTGACATCTCAAATGAGCTTCAAGCACTTGGTGCCACTGATATCACCGACCATGAGGTGGTGAAGAAATTGATGAGATCACTTGATTCCTCATTTGATACCTTGGCATCAATGATACAAGAAAATGGAGACTACAAGTCACTTGATCCCGCTGATATCCTCGACAGACTAAACACTCATGAGTTCCAGCTTGCTAAGAAGAGAGATCTCTATGGACCAAGTTATGGTAGATCACAGGCTCTGAAGGCCAAGGCAATGTTTGAATCTGACGGTGAAGATTCTGGCAGCAGCCTTGGTGACCCTGAAAAACTGAGCCAGGATCTAGCAATGCTCGTGAGGAAGTTCCAGAAGTTCTCAAGACGTGGTTGCTTTGGTAAATCCTCAAGAAGTGGTGACTTGAGATCAGATTCCCCATCCCATGATTACAAGAAGACACTCTGTCACAAATGCAAGAAACCCGGACACTACATTCAAGATTGTCCTCAGTGGGAAAAGGAATCAAAGAAGAAGAAGTACAAGGATTACAGTTCAGATGATTCAAAGAAGAAGAAGAAATCTTTAAAGTCCTCGTCATCAAAACCTTCAAGGTCCTCATCTCACAAGAAGAGCAGCTCCAAGAAGGCTCGGGCATTCATTGGCAAGGAAATGGACTCTAAGGATGAATCTGAGGAAAGTGAGGAAGAGGATGAATCTGAGGAGTCAGATTCTGGTGTGGCGAGACTAGCCCTCGCTACCGTGTTTGTTAGCAAGTCCATCTTCAACTCTAAAGAAAAGTACGACCCCAACACTACTGATGACGGTGATGAGGACTACGCTCCCACCTATTGCTTCATGGCAAAAGGCTCCAAGGTACTCAAATATCCCTCTTGTGAATCTAGTGAGGATGAATCTGATGAAAACCTCAAACCCAACTATTCTAAATTTGCTAAGATTGTTGTGAAACTGCAAAAGGCTCTTGAAAATGTTCAAAACATGCTAGATAAAAGTGACGATATGTTGGGCGAGGAAATGGATCGCACTAAAATTTTGACTGAAAATCTTGAGAGACTTCAGTCCAAGTTTGACAATCTCCAAGGTCATCATAACACTCTCCTATCTGATCATGAGAAGCTTTCTTATGAATTTCTTCAAAGAAAGCAAGATCTTGAGCAGTTAAGAGTGAGTTATGAAGATCTTCAAAAGGAGCGTGATTCATTACTTGCTCAACAGATCAGCGCTACTCAGGATGAATTTGTTCCTCCATGTTTGAAGTGCATTGAACGTAAAACTACTAATTCTTCACCTGAATGCTCAAATACTTCCATTACTGCAAATTCTTCAACTACCTCTGCTATCACTAATTCCTCATATGAGGACATTGCTAGTATCACTGATAATGCAATGCTGAAGGAATTGTATATGACAGGCATGTACAAAAGCCTCAAAGGGCATCAAGCTCTTTGTGACGTGCTTAAAAAGCAGATCCTCAACAGGAACCCTAGGAAAGAGGGTATTTCCTTTAAGAGGAAACTTAATGCTGATGGGACCTATTGGAAACCTGAGCAGTATCCCAAAACCTCATGGGTTGCTGCAAAGGGACCTTCAGTGGATCCATCTACTTTATCTGGCTTTTCATGTGAATCTTCATATTCTTCTGATGAGTCATTTGACTCCAATTATAAACTATTCAAAAATCAGAATGGTGAAATATTGGCTAGATATGTTGGCACTAACTGCAGGAATGGTTCTCCAATGAAGAAAATCTGGGTTCCCAAAAGGTGCCTTAAAAATCTTCAGGTGAATGTCATCATGACACCACCTGTGAAGAATAGGAACCCCAGATCAAATTCTTCATATGGACGAAATTCTTGATATGGATCCAAGTCCTCATACGGACCAAACTCCTCACGTGGATCAAATTCCTCAAAAGGATCAAAGTCCTCATATGAGCATCATCATGCTAACCCGTCTGTTTCGCAGGGAAGATATAAGGATTATGGATATGTGCATTATTCTTCAAATCATTATGTTCATAAGTCCTTGAGGAATTTCTCTGCTTACTCTTATGCTTACCCTAACCCCTCTTATGTGAAACAAAGTGGATTGGCATCTATGCCACCTTTCTCTTATGGAGCTCGCAGAATGATGAACTCTTTACCACCCCTTCAGATGTGGGTGGTGAAGAAAAAGACTAACCTCTTATGAAGGGTCAGGTCTCCAAACGAACTTAATCGTCTGAAGAATTTACTGGAGACGTGAATTTGCTTGAAAGGACGCAAGCTAATCATGGAGAAATGAATTTTCATTTCTCACGTCCTCCTACTGCTTTATCCACTACTAGGAAAAGGCCTAGTAATGGCGCACCAGTTTTGCCTACTAATGGCGCATCACCGGTGCGCCATTAGTAGCACGCCACTAGTAATTTTTACTAATGGTGCACCAGTGGTGCGCCATTAGTATCTGGTATACTAATGGCGCACCATCCAGTAAACAGGCAGTGCGCCATTAGTTTTGCTCACGGTGCGCCACTAGTGTCTACTATACTAATGGCGCACCACATGGTAGTGCGCCATTAGTAACAATTTTTTAAATTTTTTTTCTTAATCTCAAGTCACTATTTCACCTATGAGATGTCCAACACATATATATACAACAAGCATCCATATAACAATCATAGCCGACACACAAGTTCCATCATATATACATACATAGCCACTTCCATCGTTACATATTACAAAAGTTTCACATTGTTCATCCAACATCGTTATCCATCAATTCACAAAAGTTTCACATTGATTCAAAATAAAAACACAAATGGAAAAGAAGCACTCCATCCATGCAAGCTTCCGTGAATTAAATAAAATCTGCAAAATGATAAACAAGAAGTTAGAAGAAGAAAAAGAAGAAGAACACTAGAAGAAGAATAAGAAGAAGAATACTAGAAGAAGAACAACACTAGAAGAAGAATAAGAAGAATTTTGGAAAAGAAGAAGAATAAGAAGAAGACTATAAGCTTATTATGTAAACTTGATCATTTTGTGCTAACATAAGTTATTTTGGAGCTAACCTATAGGAAACTAAGCATATAAGCTCTAAGTTAGTATATTAGAGACAACTTAGGTAAAATGAAGCTAACCTATGTCATTTTGGAAAAGATGAAGAATAAGAAAAAGACTATAAGATTATTATGTAAACTTGATCATTTTGTGCTAATATAAGTTATTTTGGAGCTAACCTATAGGAAACTAAGCATATAAGCTCTAAGTTAGCATATTAGAGCCAACTTAGGTAAAATGAAGCTAACCTATAGGAAACTAAGCATATTAGAGATAACATAGGTAACTAACTATATATATATATCATTTTGGAGATCTGACATACCTGACAAAGTTCAGTTCTCATGCATTGTTCTTCTCCTTCTCCTTCCTCAGCCTGATGCGCCAAGAGCGGCGAGGCGGTGGACGCGGTGGAGGCAGTGGGATGTAGTCTTCTACCTCAATTGGCGTGGTCATGTCGCCCAGCTATGGGATCACCGGCGCCACCACCGGTGCGTGGTCATTGTCAGGCACCACCACCATCGCGAGGCCACCTTCAGGCACGACTATCGCTAGGTCATCCTTAGACACCTCCATCTCTTGCCCATGGTCAGCCACCACCATCTCTTGCCCATGGTCAGCCACCACCATCTCTTGCCCTTGGTTAGCCACCACCAGCGCTAGGTCATCCTCAGCCTGGTGCCCATCATCATCCTGCAGCTCCTCATCCCCACTCTGCTCCTCTTCTCCCGCACTCCAGTTCGGATCATCCTTCTTGTTGTCTATGCTGCTACCAGAATCGCTGCTGCTCTCGATACAGCCAGAATCGCTACTGTTTTCGCTACAGCCATAGTCGTTGCTGCTTTGGCTGTAGCCATTGTCGCTGCTGCTGCTCCCATTACCTGTCCAAATGCAACAATGACCAATAACAATCGATGTGAGACAAAGCCAAATGTAGAGGAATAAGAAGAGGCAGAACGTACCGGCATCATAATCTTCAGCGTAGCGCATGCGACACATAGTCGCGTTGAACAACTTCACGATGAGCATGATGGCATCGTCGTCGTACCTGAAGAGAAGGAAGTACCCCAGCCGCAGGTCGTAGGCACGGTATAACTTCTCCCACCCACGAGACAAGTACATGTGGCCCTCCTTGATCACCAACTCCACATCCCATAGCCTGCGAAGCCCGCTGCCGGCCTGTCGCGGCTTCACATTATTTGGTGGATCTTCACCCATCAGCATGTTCATAAAACTGTCAGGCAGCCTCTGCAGTTTGGGACAATGAGTGCTGTAGCAAACAACAGATATCATAATGAGATGGGTGAAGGGGAGATCTCTCGTTTTATATACCTGCGTCACGGATGATACTGAAGTCCCAAGTATGATAGTGAAGAACTCGGAAGCATCCAACTCGTACTACGGTGTCGCAAAGCGGCGGTGGCTGCTTCCCGCCATCTCTGATAAGCAGCAGAAGAGACCAATTAGTACCCTTACAATAGATCATAAAACATGCATGATAACAGGCATCACAAGTAAGTCAGAGGCATCACAAGTAATTCAGAAATTGTGAAACAAGCCTTTCAATGTACGAACTTGAAAGAACTACTAAGGCTTCTGTGACAGTTTAGAAAAGTAATGATCAATTCTCTCTATTTCTATTTCTAGTTCACATAGTTTGATAACTTGGATGCACAAAGGCTATTGGTGCAGTATCGTAAGGTTCCATATCATGTAGAAGAAAAAAAGATAGGTGACAATAGCAAGCACACATCTGAGCAGACATTAGCAATATATGACAGAAATGTACATGCTGATTAACATGCTTGGGCTTAGCAGTAATATTCTAAGAAAATATTTTCTTAAAGACTGAACAAGTGGCTTTCCTTTTTAAAAACAGAACCAAAACCATGACACAATCACTTGACAACATCTATTGACTACATTAGATGGAGAACTACTCAAGCGGTGCAAGCAAGCAAAATTGCCAAGCTAGTGCACCAAGTCCAAATTCAATTAAAGCAAGCTCTTCCTACTGCAAGGATATTGAGCTTTCGAATTGTAGAGAATTTGTTGCTTTCACTTTCCATATTCTACTCCAGCTAGTTGCTGCAAGTGGGTGCAATTATAAATTGCATGGCTACAGAAAATATGAGGACAAGCAAGTGGGTGCAATTATAAACTCACTTACAGTAACAAGCAAGCACATCAAAATCTGAACCAGTATCTAAGCTAGTACTCCAAACTATATGTAAAATGTGCTCCTACTAAAAAAATAGGACATTGTGCCTGTCAAATATGTAGTTCTCCTTATCAACCTACCTAGCAGTAACAAAACCAAAAAAAACTCATGCGGCACCTACATGAGTAGCAGGAGTATTTCTGAATTGTGATGCTAGGTTATTAATTTCTTACAGAGTGCACCATTTAAAGGCATTGATGTGATTATTTCTCTGCAATTATGTATCCTAAACTAGCAAGGTTATATTTAAAGGCATTTACAGAGTGCACCATTTAAAGGCATTAATTATGTATCCTAAACTAGCAAGCTGTTAACATGTCACTTGATAAAACATGGAGAAAACTACCTAAAGCGATGCAAAGCATGCTTTGAAGAACGATTTAGAGAATAATAAGAAGCCACACAAAGCTAACAGCAGCAAATTAGCACCAGGCAGAAGCAAAAGGGAACGAATTACTACTACCCTTTACACTAGCACTGACCCTTCATAGTAGCAAAAGATGTCTACATACTCGCACCATTCGTCCATCCATCTAGCAAGCAACTAGCACAATTCAACCAACCATCAAGCAAACCATCTACTACCTAACATCAACACACATCCATCTATCCAACATCCATTGATCCATGTAAATAGCAGCATGGACAAGAGAGGAACAGGGAACAGAGAGATGAACAAGGAACATGGAGGTGAGTAAGGAAGAGGGGCTCACCACGGGCAGCGCGTCGAAGGAGAGCAGCCGCCGGCCACGTGCAAGGAGAGACGGCGGGAGGTGGCGACGATGGTCACGGCACCGTCCGTGGTTCGCCGGCTGCTGCTGGGGAGACCGGAGGCGGAGGACGACAGGGGCCGGCGGGGTGGGCGCGTGCGTCGGTGCCGAGGTCGCCGGCTGCTCCAGGGGTCGGAAGAGGTGCTCGCTCGTCCGAGGTGGAGGAGAGGAGCGGGCGGCAGGGCGAGGAACCCTAGCGCGAGGGTCGGGGCAGCGGGGGTGGGGGCGTGGCGGTGCATGGGCAGCGGGGGTGTGGAGTCCGGCGAGGGTCGGGGCGGCGGGGGTGGGGGCGCGGGGGCGGCAGGGGTGGAGTCCGGTGAGGGTCGGGGCGGCGGCGTCGTGGGTCAGGGCAGCGCACGGGTGGATCTGATGGCGAGGGAGAGAGGGTCGAAGGGGATCTGGCGAGGGAGAGGGAGGATAGCTTACTAATGGCGCACCACTCCTTGGTGCGCCATTAGAGATCTTTTTTTTAGATAGCAATGGCGCACCCCGCAGCGGTGCGCCATTAGAATGTTTTTTTATTACAGTTCGAGCACAGGTTATATTGCACCTAACCCAAACCACATCAGAACCCGCCCACTAGCCTGACTGGTCAGCACGCAGCACACACACCAGGAGGTCCTGGGTTCGATTCCCAGGCTCCGCAATATTTTTTTTTGCATTTTAAATGCTGTTTGATATTTATTTGTGTTTAAATATGTTCAAACTTGTTTAAGTCATAACAGTAATATTTTTTTATAAAAACAGTAATAATTTTTTTAAAAATATGTTCAAATTTGTTACTTGAAAATATCATCGGCAGCGGCGGTGGAGCGGGGGAGGGTGCGGGGGGTGCCCGTTGGAGGCGGTGGAGCGGGGGAGGGTGCGGGGGGGCGGGTGCTCGTCGGCAGCGGTGGAGGGGGATCGAGATCGAGTGTCCTCACCAATGGCTCGCATCCTTAGGGTGACTCAGCATCTTGTCTTTTTTATTTATCTCCGGATCATTTCCGTCATCTTCCCGCTTCTTCTCCTCCCTATCCGTGTGCCAACGCAGGAGCTTTGCTACCTTAGGGTCCGCGAAATACTGCTGCAAACGAGGAGTGATCGGAAAGTACCACACCGATTTTCGAGGAGCTTTCTTCCTCTTCTAGTATCGAGTGACGCCGCACACCGGACATATGGTAGACTCCGCGTGCTCGTCCCGATAAATGATGCAATTGTTCATGCACACATGGTATTTCACGTGCGGTAAATCCAGAGGACACACGATTTTCTAATGCAGTGCGCCATTAGTAGTTTTGCAAAAAAGTAAAAAAAAATTTATATTAATGGTGCACCGTTGCACAGTGCGCCATTACTAGTTTAAACTAGTAATGGCGCACTGTGCAACGGTGCACGATTAGTAGTTTTGCCAAAAAGTAAAAAAAACAAATTACTGGCGCACTTTGTCGCCGGTGCGCCATTAGTAGTTCTAACTACTAATGGCGCACTTTGCCCGGATGCGCCATTAGTATGTTTGAAAAAATGGAAAAAAAATTGTTACTAGTGGCGCACCTTTTATCCGGTGCGCCATTAGTGTCTTCCACACTAATGGCGTACCTCCACCTGGTGCGCCATTAGTATATAGTAGTGGCGCACCACTTCTCTGGTGCGCCATTAGTGTCAATCCTATCTTTAGCCCTTTTCCTAGTAGTGATATGTTCTCTTGCTTGATGAATATGATCTGATGAAATTGATACCATATTCTTCACTACTGAAGTACATGAGTTCGTAAGTTGCACTAATTCATCTGTAGGATGATCAACCCAAAGCCACTGAGTGGGTCCTCGATAGTGGATGTACAAATCACATGACTGGTGACAGGAGCTTACTGATGGACTCTGCTTTATCTCCATTACCTACGCCGACAAAGGCAAAAAGTAAGGTATTGGGTATAGGTAAGGTGGCAATCTCAAAGGATCCACACATGGACAAAATCATGTTTGTCGTGTCCTTAGGGTTCAACCTCATGTTTGTCTCAATGCTTTGTGATCTTGATATGGCTGTTATATTTGGCAAATATCATTGTGTTGTGATAATGGAAGCTGACAATTCCAAAGTCTTCGAAGGCTTTAGGAAAGGAGATTTGTATATTGTTGATTTCTCTACAGGACCACAACCTCCTACATGTCTACTTGCAAAAACTTCAGAAGGCTGGCTATGGCATCAATGACTTGGTCATGCTCGCATGAGGAATTTGCACAGGCTCGCGAAGAAGAAGCATGTCATTGGCATTGATAATGTCAAATTCCTCAAGGATCACTTATGCAGAGCCTGTGAAGCTGGAAAGATGACCAAAGTCAAGCATCCAGCGAAGACTATCATGACTACTACTCGACCATTTGAATTGCTTCACATGGATCTCTTTGGCCCTACTCACTATACCACTTTTACTAATGTTGCATCTTTATATGGCTTTGTCATTGTTGATGATTATTCTCAATATACATGGGTGCATATCATCACTTACAAAACCGAAGTGGAGGAAGTCTTCAAATGATTTTCCTCAAGGGCTTCAACCAACTTTGGTGTGAAGATCAAGCACATCAGAAGTGATAATGGAACTGAGTTCAAGAACACTAGTCTTGATGACTATATGGATGAACTTGGTATTACTCATGAGTTATCTGCTCCTTATCCTCCTCAGCAAAATGGTGTCGTGGAGCGCAAGAACAGGATTCTTGTTGAGATGGCTCGCACTATGCTTGATGAGTACAAGACACCTACTCGCTTCTAGCCTGAGGCAATTGATACTGCTTGCCACATCATCAACAGGGTATATCTTCACAAATTCTTCAAGAAGACTGCATATGAACTCCTCACTGACAAGAAACCCAATGTGAGTTATTTCAAAGTCTTCGGTGCTAAATGTTGGATTAGAGATCCTCATCACAGTTCTAAATTTGCACCGAAAGCACATGAAGGTTTTATGCTCGGTTATGGTAAGGACTCGCACACCTACAGGGTCTTCAACAGCTATCACCACAAGGTTGTTGAAACTGTAGATGTGCGGTTCGATGAGACTAATGGCTCGCAAAGAGAGCACCTACCTCCTATGACAGATGAAATACCTCCTGAGGAATCTATTAAGTTCAAGGCTACTACCGAAGAATCTGATGAAGAAGTCTTTCCAGAACATGAAGAACGTCATGCTGATGCACCTGAGGAAAATGGTGCTGAAGAAAATGCTGATCAAATTCCTCAACGACAACCCGCTCATCCTCGCGTTGAAAATGAAGTGCAAATTGAGAAAATCATCAGCGACATCAACATTCCAGGTCCTCTCACACGCTCAAGAGCTTCACATTTGTCTAACTTTCGTGGGCACTTTGCTTTCATCTCTATCACAGAGCCCACTAAGGTAGATGAAGCATTTATGGAGCCTGAGTGGATTCAAGCTATGCAAGAGGAATTACATCAATTTGAGCTCAACAACGTCTAGGAACTGGTCAAACGTCTAGATCCTCGCAAGCACAACATAATCGGCACAAAGTGGATCTACCGCAACAGGCAAGATGAAAATGGCCTTGTGGTGAGGAATAAGGCACAGCTTGTAGCTCAAGGCTACACACAGGTTGAAGGAATTGATTTCAATGAAACTTTTGCACCTATTGCTAGACTTGAAGCTATTCGCATATGACTTGCTTATGCTAACCATCATGATATCATCTTATATCAAATGGATGTGAAAAGTGCATTCCTCAATGGTAAGCTTGAGGAAGAAATATATGTTGCTCAGCCCCCAGGTTTTGAAGATCCAAAGTATTCTTGACAAAGTCTTCAGACTCAATAAGGCCCTCTATGGCCTCAAGCAGGGTATGATACTTTGAAGGAATTCCTCATGAAGAAAGGCTTCAAACCCGGTTCAATTGACCCAACTCTTTTCACTAAATCTTATGATGATGAACTGTTTGTGTGCCAAATTTATGTTGATGATATCATTTTTGGCTGTACTGACCAACGTTACAGTGATGAATTTGCCTATATGATGAGTGAAGAATAACAAATGTCTATGATGGGAGAATTGAAATTCTTTTTAGGTCTTCAGATTCGTCAACAGCGCAATGGCATATTCATATCTCAGGAGAAATACCTCAAGGATGTACTGAGGAAATTCGGCATGCAAGATTGCAAAGGAGTCAAAATCCCTATGCCCACAAATGGCCATCTATGCACTGGTGAAAATGGTATTGACTTCGATCAAAAGGTATACCGCTCCATGATTGTTTCTTTATTGTACTTATGTGCATCTAGGCCAGATATTATGCTTAGTATTTGCATGTGTGCCTGATTTCAAGCTACACCGAAGGAATCACACCATAAGGCTGTGAAGCATATTCTTCGATATCTAGCTCACACACCAACACTTGGATTATGGTATCCCAAGGGCTCGCCTTTTGATCTCATTGGATATTCAGACTCTCACTATGCTGGTGATCGTGTGGACTGCAAGTCAACATCTGGTACATGCCATTTCCTCGGACGATCCTTGGTCTGTTGGTCCTCGAAGAAACAGAACTGCGTATCACTGTCTACTGCTGAAGCTGAGTACATTGCTGTTGGTTCTTGCTGTGCTCAACTGCTATCCATGATGCAAACTCTCAAGGACTACGGCGTCAACGTGAAGAATGTGCCACTCTACTGTGACAATGAGAGTGCCATCAAGATTGCTCATAACCCAGTTCAGCACTCGAAGACAAAGCACATTCAGATTCATCATCATTTTCTTCGTGATCATGTGTTGAAGGGCGACATCTCTATTGAGCATGTGAAGACTGAAGAACAGTTAGCAGATATCTTCACTAAGCCCTTGGATGAGAATAGATTTAGCAAGTTGTGGTGGAAATAAATATCCTAGAATCTTCGAATGTTCTTTGAAAAGGACACTCATCCTAACACTTATGCAAAATTGATGACTTATATGTGCAACACATGAAGAAACATTTTTCTTCAATCAATGAAGAATAACACTCTAAGTGTGAAGAAATTAACGAAGAATTTGATTCTCAGAACCCTACGACAATTGTATGTGGTGTCTGAAACCATCATTCTTATACGGTGGGTTACGCCACCACCAAAAGTTAAAAATCTTCAATTTGAGTTTTTCCTCAGCTTTGAAATTCCTCTATAGTTTTTCAACTTGCATTGTCTTCACCATTTCCGTCGTTTTTCTTCGTTGGCTATATATATATATGACTCCTCTTCTGTACTCTTGGGAGTATGTACTCCCATCCTCAATATATCTCATATACGCATTAATTATACCTCTTTATTATTCTCAATATACTTCATTAAATATTCTAAGATACCCCAATATGAGTTTAGTTGAAAAAATATCATATGCGATGTACTTTTTGTAATATACCTTTTCACGTACAAACACATCAGTATATACGTAAATACTTAAAAATACATAGACTCACATGAATTTTTTCATGAAACTCGTTTTGGGGTATCTAATAATTATTAATGAAGTATATTAAAAATCATAAAAAGATATA
>NC_041382.1:685132580-685139909 GCF_002162155.2 Triticum dicoccoides
TATATACATAAACACTATTCTGATCATGGGATCAGAATAATATTCTGATCACAACATGACCTGCCATGCTAGTAGTACGTTGAACTTCCCTGTGAACTAGGTTGAACTTTCGCCAACATTGCCAAAATGGGGCTTGCGATATACCGTTGGAAAGCTATGGACACCAATATCATGACCCAACTTAAATTTTTGGCAAAATATAAGTGGTTTAAGAGCAGTTTTGAAAACCGTTTTTTTACACAAAAATGTGAATTGTATTTTCGATCGCATTTCTAAACCGTTTATCGGAATGAGGCATATAATATGGCGTTGGAAAGCTGCTGCAAAACCGCTCCTTCCACATGTTGAAAGTTTTCTCTAATTCCCTATGGTTAAAGAGTAATTTGAAAAAACGTAAAATTTTGTAAACCAAACAGCTGAGTTCGTTTTTTCGATGTCCTTTCTAAACGGCTAATCCAATGGAGGCATATGATATGGCGTTGGAAAGCTTATGAAAATGCGCTACTTTTTCATCTTGAAAGTTTTTTCTTCTAATTTTGAATGGTTTAAGAGTAATTTAGAAAATGGTCCAAGTCCTATCGACTTCGTATTTTCGAGCTAATTTTTTAACCGTGCGTCCAAATGCAGCAAATGATATGGCGTTGGAGAGCTTGAACAAATGCGAAACTCTTTGGCATGTATTGTTTCTCCCAATTCTTTACGGTTTTAAGTCAGTTTCGAAAATGGCGAAAAACGTATTTTCACCGTAATTTCTTCAAAATTTATCGGAATTGGACAAATAATATACCGTTGAAAAGCTACGGAAAATGTGAAACTTTTTCGTGTTGATGGTTTTCTCTGATTCTTAGGTGTTTTCAAGTAATTTCGAAAACGGCGGGATCATACGTTCTGCCTCTATCACGAAACAGATTCTTCGAAAATGCACCGCGTGAAGAACCTGAACTTCTCATCATATCTATCTGAACTTCACTCTGTTTTCAACGTGCTTTTTTTGCTCGCAGATGTCCATCCACTACTCGTAGTTCTCCATCCACTCCCCGGAATTCAGCGGGTGATATATCGATGGAAAGGCGCTGTAAACACGCAACTTTCCCGTGTTGATCATATTTTCATACTCGCGATGGTTTTAGAAGTTTTTCATCTGAAATTCATTCAGCGTAGTAGTTGAACTTCCTGCTGTTTTCATGTTGAACTTCTGTGACGTATTTTCATTTGTAATTTCCTCATACATTCGTCAATGTCACATAAATGATATTTCTTTTGTACAAACCTCTCTCACAATAAATTTTTCAACTTTCTCCGACAGAGTTACACGCCTGAACTTCCCTCTGTAGGAACCCGACCTTTGGGCTGTCTTCTTAACCGTGTCTCCCCGTGTGAATTTCTTTGGTTACTCATGTTCTATGTGATGTAAGTATAATCTACAAATGGTTTTTAGCAACTAAATGCATGTTTTAAATAGGAATCTCGCTCATTGGCGGATTTGCTCTCGGGTCGTGATGAAACATGTATGTGTTGCAATTTTACTGCCTGAGTTGTTCGACCTGAATTTCGCCAAGTGCTAGGTTGAACTTCCGCCAACATTGCCCAAATGGGGCTTGTGATACACCATTGGAAAGATATTGACACCAGTATCATGACCCAAGTTGAATTTTTCGCAAAATATAAGCGGTTTAAGAGCAGTTTTGAAAACCATTTTTTCATCATACAAAAAACGTGAATAGTATTTTCAATCACATTTCTAAACCATTTATCGGAATGAGGTTAATAATATGGCGTTGGAAGGTACTGTAAATCCGCTCCTTCCACATGTTGAAAGTTTTCTCTAATTCCTTATGGTTAAAGAGTAATTTGGAAAATCGTAAAATTCCGCAAACCAAATAGCCGAGTTCGTATTTTCGACGTCATTTCTAAACTGCTAATCCAATTGAGGCAAATGATACGGCGTTGGAAATCTTATGAAAATGCGCTACTTTTTCATGTTGGAAGTTTTTTCTAATTTTGAATGCTTTAAAAGTAATTTAGAAAATGGTCCAAGTTGCACCGAGTTCATATTTTTGACATAATTTTTTAACCGTACGTCCGAATGTAGCCAATAATATGGCATTGGAAACCTTGAAGAAATTCGAAACTTTTTGGTATATATTGTTTCTCCCAATTCCTTACTTTTTAAAGTTAATTTTTAAAATGGCTAAAAATGTATTTTTGCCATAATTCCTACAAACTTTATCGGAATGGGGCAAATAATATACCATTGTAAAGCTAAGGAAAATGCGAAACTTTTTTGTGTTGATGGTTTTCTCCGATTCCTAGCCGTTTTCAAGTAATTTCAAAAATGGCAAGATGATTCATTCTGTCTTTATCGCGAAACAGATTCTTCGAAAATGCACCATGTGAAGAACCTGAACTTCTCGGCATGTCTACTTGAACTTCACTCTATTTTTCACGTGTTTTTTTCCCGTAGCTCTCCATCCACTCACCGGAACACTCATCGGAATTGAGCAAGTAATGTACCTGTGGAAAGCTAATGTAAACACACAACTTTCCCGTGTTAATAATTATTTCATACTCGTGATGATTTAAAAAAATCATCTCAAATTCATTCACTATAGTAGTCGAACTTCTTGCTGTTTTCACGTTGAACTTCTGTGACGTATTTTCGTTTGTAATTTTCTCATCCATTTCGTCAGTGTTGCACAAACTTTCTCAGACCGAGGACTTGAACTTACACAAATGATATTCCTGTCGTTTTGAAGTAAAGTAGAGAAATGACGAGATCATGATTTCTGCCTTCATTGCGAATGGCAATGCACTATGTGAAGTAGTTGAACTTCTTGGACATGTCTGTTTGAACCTCACTATGTTTTTGACGTGCTATTTTTTGCACTACGTGAAGTAGTTGAACTTCTGGAGCATGTCTGTTTGAACTCCACTCTGTTTCAATTTATTGTATTTTTCTTATATGAAACACACACCATGCAGTACGTGAACTTCTGGATGTTATCAATTTGAACTTCTCTCTGGTTTGAGTGAATTATTTTAAAACACAATAAACAACATCTTTTTTATGTATTTTGGACATATAAATACACGGTGAACCTCTCTCACAAGAATTATTGAACTTCTCCTTGCCGAGCACTTGAACTTCTAGCGACCATTTTTTTCATTTATGAGTTGTTTTTAAAAGTGGAAAAAAGGGTGTTGTCTTTTTTATTTGTTGAACAGGTAAATCCTAGGTTTTAATAAACTCAGAACTTCTCTGTTATTTCAATTTGAACTTCACCTTTTTATATTTTTGAGTAAGGAATTGTATTCGATTTTTATACGGAAAAAATCCAACATGCAAATACAAGGTGAACCTCTCTCACAATATTTTTTGAACATCTCCGGACACAGCACTTGAACTTCCTTCAACAAACCTTTTAAGCTTTTATTTTTCTATACTGTTATTCTCACCTGAAATGCATTCCTTGCAGTACTTGAACTTCTCTGTTATTTTAATTCGAACTTCTTAGTTTTATTCTTTAGTAACTACGAAAATTGAGTTTTTTGAACTTCTCTGTTTTAAAATTTTGAACTTCTTGGTTTTATTTTTTAATAATATGAAAATTCTGAATTTTTTATAGACATCGAACTTCACCATTTTTAAAGTTTTGAACTTCTTAGATTTATTGGTTAGTAACAGGAAAATGCTTTTTCTTATATAAACAATGATACCGCCCTATTATTTTAATTTGAACTTCTAGTTCTTAAAGAATGGAGAAAATCAGTTTTTATACGATCTTTTTGAAATGCTCCTCTTTTTAATTTGAACTTCTCTGTTTTTTTACAAACGTGGAAAATCTGTTATAAAGATTTTTGAACTACTTTTTTTTACTTCTTTCTCAAATTTTTTGAGCTTCCAAATTTGTCTTCTAGATATTAAAAACTTCATTTTTTTAATGTTGACCTGCTTCGGTTTTTAAATTTGAACCTCTTATAGAATTTTGTCATGACATTTTATGCATTTTTTGCTTTTCGGTGAAATGGCCTAGGCGGTCACTTTTTTCATTTGATCATTTTTCTTCTGTACGTGGTACACGTGAAATTCAAAATTTCTGAAACATGAATTTCGCGTGACATTAATGTTTTTTCATGAAACTCCATAGCTTTATTCTTTGAATTCCATGATTTTTTGTTTACATTTTTTGGTTTGAACTTCGATGTTCGTTACAGCTGAACTTTTGAAATCATACCTTTTTTATACACATTTTCCCTTGAATCCAACATGTGAAAAAACAATAGGAAAATTTGGGTCAATCTCATAAGCAACAGGACAAACATTTTAGAGGGCACCCAAAATAGTTTTTTTGTTCTATTCAATGTACTACGCACAAGCACATCACAACACATCCGCACAAAAATTTGGCTCACCTAAAATCACACCTTTTTTATTTGAACTTCATTGTGTATTTTTATAAATATTGAACTTCTTTCATTATTTGAAATTGAAATTATTGGTTTTATTATTTAGTAATTAGAAAAATCCAATTTTTTCAAATAAATAAGAAAGTGCTTCGCTTTTTCCAATTGAACTCCATGGTTTTATTCTCTAGTAACGTGAAAACCTGAGTTTTTTTATATACATTGAACTACTCCATTTTTTGAAATTGAACTTCTTGGTTTTAATATTTTAGCATTGAGGAAATCTCAGTTTTTATAAACACTAAACAACTTCACATTTTTATTAGCTTTGGACTTCTTGATGTTATTCATTAGTAACGGGAAAAGTTCTAATTATGTAATAAATATCGAACTCCTCAATTATCTAAAGTTGAACTTCTAGGTCTTATTTTTAAAAGAAGGAAAATCTTTTTTATAGAATTTTTGAACTGCTCAGTTTTTTCAATTTGACCTTGTTGATATTATAATAAGCATTGAACTTCCCCATTATTAAAATTTGAACCTCTACGTTTTTTTTAGAATGGGGAATTAAATTTTCTCTATAAATTTTGAGTTGCTCTATTTTTTAATTTGGCCTTCTTGGGTTATTCGTTAGTAACAATTAAAATCCTAATGCAGTAATAAGCATTGAACCACTCGATTATTTTTATTTGAACTTCTAGTTTTTTTAAAGAGAAAGTCACCTTTTTAGGTTTTATTTTCCTTTTAGTAATGAGAACAATCTCAATAATTTGTCGTAAACTTCGAACTTCCTTCTCTTCTTTGTTCGTCCTTCTCTTCTCTGTTCTTTATTCGTGAACTAATAGTGTTTTTTATTCTGATTTCCACACTTTGTTATGTTATGTTATATATATATATATATATATATATATATATATATATATATATATATATATATATATATATATATATATATATATACTGACCTAATTGTTATATATGAACTTCCAAAATTTCGAATCGCGGACTTTGTTAGGTGTGGCTTTTTTTCAAATTGAAATTGTACATGTTAAAAACAGACTGTGTTTTAAAATTTCTGCTTTTTTCAAGGACAAAGTTTCTATTTAAAATCACACACGTGGGATCACACACCCAGCAAGGACACAAGGGGTACCACACAACAAGTACGCTTGCTATAATACACACACAAACACACACTGAAGTAGTCACACCAAACTAAGAACGCACACACCAAAGCACACTAACGCAAGACCGTGCATGGCATTTGATTTGGCCCACAATCCTCCATCACGCTGACGCACACGCATACATGGATCCATTAAGAGTCAAGGCAATCTTTAGTTAATTTCTTCAAATTTTGTTCTCGGCACATTGCGTCCATCAATTCGCTTAATAATTCGGCATGGAACAACAAAGCCACAACTTTTCTTTTGTTCTGCAGAACGCAAGTGCCAATACTTGCCAACATTGATGTCGAGAGAGTGTTGGTGTTCCAGAAAGTATACTTTAACATATTTTTGACCTTCTCGAACAATTTCTTTTGACCTTCAGCCATTTTTCCTTATGCCAAATATAAGTGACCCAACTTTACAACAATGTATAATGCTCTGCAACGCCAAGGTTGTGAGCGCCTTCGTCCGTGATAACGAGGAAGGAGTCCCTAACGCATGATGTTGCATGGACACCAACTCCAGCAGCAATACGCCGAGCTGCAAAAAATTCACTTAACATCATGGTTCATAAACTACTATACACTTGTAGTTAACATCATTCTTCACAAACTACTAGACATCATGGTTCACGGGGAAAGACGAGCAGAGAGAAGTACAAGTCTTCATTTTGAGCAGTGAACAATATAATCGTTTACTAGTCTTCTTCAGATATTAAAGAAATAAACTCTGAACTTGTAACTTGATAGAAACTGAACTTTGGTTCTTTTGGAGATTTTCGAGACTATGTGAGTTGTGTCCATACAAGCAAACAGCTACACATGCCTGGGAGAAGAGAAATCTGTATATACCCAATCGATCACAAAAGTAGCAGCTTCATATCACAAGTTCAGAAGAATGTTCTAGGGAGACTTCAAAACAGCAAGCTAAAAGGTTGAAAGTATATAACCAGCAGCAGCAAGTCATGCAAACTAGCGTGACAGCCAGCGTATAGCCGTCGTAGAACTTGGCATACATCAATAGTAGAGCTTCAGGCTGGCCGCCGTATAACTGTACTAGAACTTTCACAAAACATCTTTGCACTTGGTATACAGCGGCCATAAGCGACAGCGGCCTTGAGCACAACCAGAGCCAACTCTCTGCAAGGGAGCCCGTCTTGGCCGTGGGAGCAGAGCTAGCTCGTCGAGGGAGGAGGCCGCCGACAACGTCATAGGGCAGGGTTGAGCTACAACAGCAAGTACCAAAACATCATAACACAAATTGCTAAATGGAAAAGCACCAGAGGCACTGGTGCTGCACTCCAGTCCTCGGCAGTGTCAAAGAAGAGGGAGATCATGGGAGTTGAACGGCCTTGGGTTGCGGTGTTGAACGACCTGCAGTTGGGGAGGCGCGTGAGCCATGCAGCAGGCTCCCCACGGCGGCCAAGCAGGTAGACCGCACCACCACCCAGGAGCAGCAGTAGGTGACTTTGACAGCAGCGCGCGGGCGGGAGGGCATCCCCGTGTTGGAAGCAGAGGAGGCCGTGTCTTCTTGTTCGATCAGTGCCTCATTCTCACTGGATCCGGCAGAGAAACAAGGGGGAGGAAAAGCCTCGCCGGCGGTGGAGGGGGAGCAAGGTGGTTGGAGGCCGGTTGGAAGAGGGGCGGTGGTTATCGGCGATGCGGTTGGAGGTGGGGTGCGGCCGCGGCGGTGGTAGGGAGGTCGGGGGTCTGGTTGCAGCGGCGGGAGATTGCGCGGCTGCACAGATCAGGGAGGG
>NC_041382.1:685140325-685162881 GCF_002162155.2 Triticum dicoccoides
TCCTAGGATTAGAATAGTGCTGTCATATTCATATATATATATATATATATATATATATATATATATATATATATGAGTTTATGTTCTCTAAAACATTCACTTATTGCTATTTCTTCAAGTTGCTTGTTCTGCTAAGTGAATGTGATCAGACCCTTTCCTCCTCAATGCTAAACTCAACACAGTCTATTCACAAGTCCTTTATGTACGTTCTATTTGAAACTCATTCAAAATCTTCACCTGTCCTTGTCAGCTGAAGAAATTGCGAACGAAACCTTAAACTTATCTGAATTTCCGGCCTTTGCCGCTCAAACAGTTACACATTCTACGATAATACTTATCCTATTCACCCATGATCACACACGATCGTCACCTCTCAGTACGTGGGTGACACATGTCAAGCGAATGAGAAGGGTCAGGGGCACGTTCATCCTATTTCCTCGGGCGAGCAGTTTTTGACTTTGGCTATAAATACCCCTCTCCCTTCCTCACTTCACTTTTACTCCGCTCGACCTCACTCCCTCACTCGAGCTCTCAAACCCTAGCGCCGCCGCTACTTCCATTGTCTCCGGTGAGGAAGAGCTTCACTGCCTCGACCTTGTCGCCACCGTACTCACGCCGGACGCGGATTTCTTCACTCCGCCACTCCCGTAGCTGTCTTCCTCAGCCAAGTTAGGGCGTGGAAGATCTGAATCGACGAGCTTCAAATCTACACTTCCCAGTTCGTCGTGTTCTTCGTCCAGGGTAATTAAAATTTACTTTTACTACCCTTGTTAATTCGGATGTTTTCTTCAAATCCTCACACACTGGACACCTCACATATCATCTGTACTTGATCTATTTCTCTAAGCAACATTTTTCTTCAAGATTCCTCAATTGTGTGGATTTTCAAATCTGTACAACTCTGGAACCTAAGTCAAAGAACGCTTAGTGAAATTCTTCAAGACTCATCTGGTCAAATTCCTCAAACTTGTTCTTATTGCAAAAACCTTCTGAGAACGCGTATGACCTCTCCAAATTCCTCGCAACTATACTCTATTCACAGGTACACATGTCCACTGCTGAATCATTAGGTTCTCATCAACTTAACTCATTTTCAGCGTTCCTCGAAGAAAAGTTGCATACCTCTTCAGAGAACTCAATCGTTCAAAACCCTCAGCTGAAGAAAATGGCAGATGGCAAGAAACCTCAGAAGGGAGGAAAGAAGCTGGAGGTCAACACTGCGTTTGAAATCCCTGAGGATATCTACAAGGATTATTGCACTCCTGATGAGGCCACCCATGGAAAGGAAACTAAGAATGAGCGCAAAGTGCGCATCCAAAGGATAGAGAAGAGATGGTCACGGGAATGGAGGGAGTACAGATATGTTACTCCCAAGTATATGAAGAAATCGCTCTTAATCCTCCAAGCACAAGACCTCCATTGGCACCTGGCCAAGTAGCTGATCCCACCAGCCTCAAGCATGGTGAGGATTATCCTGATGAATGGGCCAAGCGCCAGGCCAAGCTAGCCAGAGTAGCTAAGGAAGCAGTGAGAAAATTTAATGAAGACTCTGTTGCTGCTGCCACTGCTGAGGCCTCTGCAAGCAAGCCAAAGAAGGCCATGCCAAAGAAGCCGGCTCATAAGCCAAGTGCTTCAACCCCAATGCTCGCACGACCAAGTTCCTCAGCAATGCCCTCACGGCCAGATTCTTCAAAGCCCTCACGGCCAATTCCTCAAGCCGCACCAGCTCCTCCAAAGTCCTCATCTCCTCCGTCAAAATTTTCAGCACCTGTGCATCTCGCCATGTGCCAAAGGACAATAGGCATCTCTATTGCCTCGGGAGCTTCTGCTAGTTCTTCAGCTGCACCAAATTCATCAACTGGCCCCTCTCTGCTGAAGACAAAGGCCACTGCTGGACGAGGCTCTCGACCAAGTCCTCGCAAGAAGCAGGTCGCCTTTCAAGTGTCGTCTGATGAAGACGAAGCTGATGATGAAGAACTTGCCGAAATCATCAGGAACAGGCAACTCAGGGCCGCTAGAGCCAAAGGCACAAGTGTGCCTCTGCTTTTGGATCCAAAATTGATCCTTGATTACATTGATCCCTGGCACAAGGACCCCAACACTCCTATGCTTGACATCAAGCTGACTCCTGGCCAAAGTCATATGTTGACTCACTTCATTCAGGAAGAAAAATGGAAATTTGAAAAGGCTAGGCAGTTGAAGAAAGCGCAGTACAAAAAGGAGCACTTCCTGAAGAAAAACGTTGTCTCTATGATAAGTGAAGAACTTGTCACTATTCAATCTGAGATCAAGAAACTCAGTGATGAATTTGCCGCATACCATGCTGATTGGCTGGGAGCCAAGGTCCATTTTGTGAAACTAACTGAACAGTTCACTTTCAATGTTGCAGCCCCAACGCAACAAGAAAATCCTCAGGCTGAAGCATCTGCTCAGCCTACTGAAGAAAATGCCAGCACCGCTGATGATACTCAGGCTGCTGAAGAAAATGCCAGCATCGCTGATGATACTCGGGCCACTGAAGAAAATGGTAGTACCAGGGCCGATGACTGCATTCCAGCCACTGAAGAAATTGCCAGGGCAACCACTAGTGTTGCGCCTGAAGAAAATGAAG
The DNA here is from genome assembly GCF_002162155.2 of Triticum dicoccoides. Lineage (NCBI taxonomy): Eukaryota > Viridiplantae > Streptophyta > Magnoliopsida > Poales > Poaceae > Triticum > Triticum dicoccoides. The sequence goes on from NC_041382.1 coordinate 685,142,937, forward strand.
AAGTCAGGGCAACTGCATCAGCTGTGCCTGAAGATCTTGAACCAAATTCCTCTGCTCCTCATGTGCCTACACCAGCTCCGATCCTTCCATCTGCATCAGATGTGAAAAAGACCAAGGCTGCAGAGCGTGCAGTTGTGAAGAAAAGGAAGGCATCAACTGCATCAGATTCTTCAGCTCCGAAGAAAATGAAGCCACTGACCAGCTCATTTGAAAATCCAATTGATGATGTTCCTGCCTCATCTATGCCATCAAAGGACCTTATTCCTTGTGATGAAGAATACGTGATCCCAAGTGAATCCGATGAAGACATTCCGTCTGCTGCTTCCTCAGAGCAGTTGGATGAAGAAATTGAAGCATATGTGATCCCTTCAAACCCAATAGTCTCATCGCCCATGCCTCAGTTCACTGCTGAAGAGGCCGGCGTTGAAGAAATGAATGAAGACGAAGATGTGGACATTGGATGCACAACTCCAGTGTTGAACGACGACTTCTGGGAAAGTCAGCATCCCAATTCTCCTCTGTTCACACCCCTACAACAAATTCCTCGGTCCCCTGTCACTACTGAAGTACAAATGGGATCTGAAGAACCTCATGCCACACCGTCTGTCCATGAAGAGATTCCAACCACTAGTGCTGAAGAAAATGTCAATGAAGAATTGAAGTCCCAAGCTGCCACTGAAGAAGAACCTGAAATTCCTTAGCCTGCAGAACCTGAGATCGAGATCCCTGAGGCTGTGATGCAATTGACTGACACTCCTCACCCCAAGCCAAAGGACCCTTTCTCAAAGAAGCAAAAATTCAAGGCTGATGACTTCTTCGGCGAGCATGTATTCTTCACGGACTACAATCCTTATGACTTTGCTCGTCTTAGGAGGAAACGCTTCTGGACTGCCAGCCAGGCCAATTTCTATTCTTCACTGCTCTTCAACAAGGATAAAGTCTTCTACCACAAGCATATTCCTCACGTGGACATGGAATCACTGTCTTGCTTCTCTCCTGTCCTTAGTGTGCTTCATGACGCAGGCCTCCTCAACTTTTGCTCTGATATTGTTTACTGGAATGAAGAGCTTATTCTTCAGTTCTACGCTACACTGCACATCACAGGTGATCCCGATGATATCAACACTTGTGTATTGGACTGGATGACTGATAACACTCATTATAAAGAACCGGACTCTGAATTACTTCACGCCCTACACATTAGTCCACCCCTTGAAGGAGCTCGTTGTCGATACCAGGAGCCTGAACTCACTGCCCATTACATGCAAGTGCTGATGAAGCCCCTGAAGCCCGGTCAAGCTGCAAGGACCAAATTCCTTGTGAAGGAATTTCTATATGTGCCCAAAACAGTCTATCGCATTCTGACGAGGACGATGAGTCCTATCAAAGGCTAGGACTCGTCTGATGAGGAAATTGTTGGCATCATGAAGAATCTTCTATTCAACATCATACATGGCATTCCTGTCAATTATCATGATTTCTTCATGAGGACTCTGGCTAATGTTGCACTCTCTCCGTTTGAATTGAAGCCTTATGCTCCTTGGATTATGAGATTCCTCAGAACAAGGTCTTCACTAAACTACAAGGCAAACTTTCAGAATCACCTCAGCTACCTGCCCCCAATTGAAGTCCTCAAGCAAACATATTCCTCAGCTGATGAAAAGGGCAAGGCACCTGCTGTCATTGACGAAGGCATTCGTCCATTGGATGGTCAGTTTCGCAAAGCTGCATCTTATTCCACCAATGATGACTCTGCCACTCATGATTCTGCTGCACATGCATCCAAGACAAATCCTCAAGCCACAGCTCCTAGGGTGATGACTGACCGTGAGGTGCTTCTTAGTCTTCACCAGAAGGTGGATCGAAACCAAAAATGGGTTAAGCGTTAGTTTGGTTCTCTTCTTCACAACATGACTGCTACACATAATGCAGTGAAGAAAAACCATTACTACCTCCATGAAGTTTTCGGTCGCACCTGGGCTATCTTATCACATCTGTATGGTGAAGAAGATTTGAAGCAAATGGGTCTCAAGGAGAACTTTGATTGGTCTACACCTCCAGCGAAGAAATTCAAGAAAGTCAAAGTTCCTTCCTTGGTGTCCAGCTCATATTCTTCATCATGCGACACCGACGAGTGTGAAGACTTGGACGACACTGCGGCAGGCCCTACAACAATCAACGACCCCAACAACGCTGGCGCTCCTCCATCAACTTGATATTCTTCAGGAGCGTTAGTCCTCATTATTCATCCCTTTTGGTCGTTTGATGACAAAGGGGGAGAAATTTGAGTTAGTCTTCAAGCGGGTCTACTTATATGGGCGTTTTTTAAGTTACAACTCTAGTTCTTTTGAAGACTTTGCTGGATCGAGTTGTAAACTTAAACACTATGGTGGTCTAATACTTTTGCTGAGTTCTTCTGCATGCTTATTCCTCATTAATGTTAATGCACGCATGCTAAATTACATCAGTCACCATATTTCATCATGCATTTCAAATTCTTCATATTCTATGTTAAATGCATGTTTGAATTACAAGATATAGGGGGAGATCTCCATGATCCTACTCTTCAAAGTGTGCATTGCTTCAAAAGCAAATTCCTCACTATGCACATCTTCAGGGGAAGTCCTTCTATATCTTGCAATCAAATTCCTCAATATCAGTATTTACACTTCATATGTTTATTCCCATTGAAAACTTAACCTATATTGTCATCAATCACCTAAAAGGGGGAGATTATAAGTGCATCTACTGCCCCTTAGTGATTTTGGTGTATTGAAGACTTATAGGTTAACGGACTGATGCCTTTGTGAGTGTACAAAGGTCTATAAGTCTATGAGGAGTTTGATATTTACAGAGAAAGTCGACCCCTAAAAATGAAGTTCTTCGACTGAAGACTTTAGATTTCTGAAGACTTTGAAAGTGAAGAAATTGGTGTGGTCCTGAAGACTTGGTATTCATTCGAGGAACATGAAGCATGAAGACTTTTGTTTTCTTTATTTTATTTTCTCTTATTTGAGTCATAGAAAACACCGTACTGTTAAAGGGGGTCGAGGAAATACTAAGGAAAAATTTCCAACTGATGCTCAACTCAAATCCTACACCTACCAATCCCTTCGAGTGAAGCCATTGGAAATATCATACCGCTCAGTCAATTTCTTCAGTAACAGAGACGAAGTTCTTCTGGTCTCTGAGGAATTTGTTCTGACTGAGGAGTTAGGAATTCGCCAGTGCGGATTGTCTACACGGTGAGGAACATGATAGCCTTGAGGAATTTGATACTCAAAATTCTGACCGTTGCTGTGCTATGTGCCAGCTATCCCAAAATATCTACCCACCTAATGGTCATATCATTGAAGGGCATTTATGTCTTATCATGTCGGGCTGCTCCCTAGGCTATAAATAGCCGCCCCCTACAACCACTAAATGGTTGGATGCTCTGAGAGAAACTGACACTTGTCATTTTAGAGCATCCCATCCTCCGAGGACTTTGAGTGAAAATCATCAAGTGAGGAAAACCCAAACCCAAACACCTACAACCCCAAAGTGATTGAGCATCACTTAAGAGATTGACCCTGCGTGGATCCGACGCTTGTTACCTTTTAAGACTGTGCATCTTCTAGACGGTTAGGCGTCATGGTCTAGAGCATCCAAGAGGAAATTGTGGAAGTCACCTGAAGACTTACCACGAGTGATTGGGCGAGGTCTGTGTGACCTTAGCTCAAGGGGAATACGGTGAGGACTAAGTGTCCTGAGCTGCGTGTTCAGGACTGGGTGTCCGGGACTGTGTGTCCTCAGGTTTAAATACCTAGCCGCCCTAACCAGACGTACAACTGTCACAACAGTTGGAACTGGTCTACCAAATCATTGTCTTCACCGAGCTAACTGGTTCCATTTCCTCAACCCTTCCATTTCCTCATTTCTATGTTGTGTGCTTATTCATATCTGTTTGAAGACTTTGACTGAAGACTTTGTCTTATTTCCTCAGCTCAATTTCTTCAGTCTGTTGGTCTTCATTATGTTTATCTTGTGTTTACGCTTTCTGTACTCTGTGTTTGTTTTCATTTCATCATGAAGACCATGCTCATGTTTTGTTATGTTTACTTCTGAGTACTTATTCCGCTGCAAGTAGTTCTTCATTCAGGAATTTCCTCACCTGCAAATTCCTCAGTGAAGAATTCATAAAAATCGTCTATTCACCCCCCTCTAGTCGAAATAACGCACTTTCATTAAGCCCAAGATTCACTCTACTTACCTCGTGTTGACAGTGTTGCTCGTACCTTTAGGATATTAGTAACCTTTGCGTTAGTCCTTGAGGTCCGGTATTTCCTTCTTCCAAATACCATGAACTACTTATGGCAGAAGTTCTTTTGAACCAAAAGATCACAACCAGAGTGCTCTTGATGAGTTCTCCATTCTACATTGTGAATCTGCCTGTTCTACCTTTCTGCATGGGTTATCCGGAAGAAATGTTGAGCTTTGCTCGACATACTAATCTATGCATCCACAACTCATAAATATATATGTTCCTTTGAGTTGTCCCTCTCTTTAGTTGTATCTTGATCTCCGTCTATCATTTGACAGTCAAGAGTATGTCATGCATTCATGCTCATCGATACCTCATATTCTTGTGGTCTGTCAAGCCATTCTATTCTGGAATGACTAGGAGAAACAAATCCAGTACCTTGTCCACTTCTTAGATTGGGTCAAAGAAGTTGTATTCCGCAGATCAAATGCCAATCCAGCTTTTTTTTGTTCTACCCTGGAGTATTACCCCCTTTATGTCAAGAATATCATAGGAATTGCACCACGTCTTATGAATTCTTGACGAAGTGCTACTTCTTGCCATCGTTCTTCATTCCTCGATCTCTGTGTTGTTGCAACCGGAGTGCGGACAAGTGAACTATGATGTGTGAAATCAATACTCTTAGCAACCCGGTTGCTTGGTAGTTAAAGGACAATAATTTCATTCTTAGTGCGTTGGTTATTAAATCATCATTCTAAGATTGATCCTGCTACCTAGTCCTTATTTCTGGTGCACTCTTCGGTCAATGAGTTAGGATTGTGTCAATACTTCACTCTCTTGATCACATCATCTTGCCCTAAAAAGCAAGATTATTCTCGAGCGTAGTAACATATCGGTGGTTCGTGATTTGCCGAATATCTTCTCGGAAGTGTTACCAGGTTGTCACCTGACCGCTATGTTGAGTTCGTGATCAAGTTGGTTTCTTGTAAACCACCCCTTCTCCAAGAATCTGTGTTGGATACCCCTGAGCTAGTTGGTTAAGCCAAACAATAACTTAGAGAGTTGGAAGATAAAATCTTGCCTAGCTTAGTTCATTTACAGGGATATATTTTTGTGTGTTAAAGATAGATGATATCTTCATTGATTGGTCCCTGTGATCAGTTGTTGGATCTATTGTCTTGTCCAAACTTTGATTTGAGTGTGGGCTATCCTCAAATCAAATCAGAGCAAACGATGTTTGTAATGTTGTCTTACTTTTGGTTGATCCCTCGAGCATACACCATTACATCTTTTGGTCTGACCAATGCTATCACCTTGTTCACATAATGGTGGAATTCCAGTGATATGGAAATTCCGATGAGTTGCTGTTGAGCCCATCAGCAGCATTTTGTTTCCTCCATGATCTGTGTTGAACATCAAGCTAGTGTTGGAAACTTACATAGGCATTATCTTCGTGCTAACCCATGAAGAATATGTTTGGTGTAAGAAGTGATTTTCTCTAGTTCATGTGCATCTGATGTAAATTGCTGCCATGAATTCGAGAAAGTTAGTTTTGCTTCCTCTAGAATCATCCCATGTCAGTCATGCATGTGCAAAGTATTCCATGGTTTGATAGGCTCGCTACCTCCACTCCATGTGTAATTCCTAACACCCCAAGCCACTGATTGATTTGTTCAAAGAAAAGGGAGTTTATTGTGCTAATACTAGTTCATGCACAACATTCCGTTATCCTCAATGATGGTTCCCTACCAGAACACGGTAGTGTTTTGTTGTAAGACTACCTTGCGGTCATGCTTGTATGCAACAACGTGTTCACATGTGTGTAGCTGAACCAGCTCATGTTTTGGAGCTTGCTATCGTAGTTCATTTCTCAAGAATCTCGCAACGTTATCTCGTCGATTTGTGTTGCAACTCTTATTTTCAGACATGTTGAGTCTGAAGTATCATGTTACTAACTAGATCTGAATCTCAGGCAGATATGATGGTTGGAACATTCCAACATCTGCATTTTGTTCCTAGCTTGCACCGCCATTCTGCCAATTCCCATGGACTTACCATGGGTCCCATCCATTTCCGATGATAAGAAAAATCATCCATTGCATTGTCTTCAACAAGGTAGTCCACATCATTATTAGGACCCCGATCCTAAGTCACACTGATCTAGCATATAACACATCATATCACTTTGCGGCCTCACGCACGGTATTCCACGGGTGCCACCTTACCTGGCCCGGGACCGTTTGCACCTTTTGGCTCATGTATATGATAGTGTCGCTAGCATCCATATGACAAAGAACTCGGGCCGACATGACTAGTCGTGAACCCAAAGTGGCACTAACTTACAGGGACAGGCATACATGAATCAACATCGAGCATGTCGGTCAGCAGCGTGCGAATCCGGGCTGTAGCACTGGGCTAACAGGACTCCGGTGAACCGGGCTGTAGTAGGTTAGGCAGGACTGCAGATGTCACCACGTGACATTTCCCCGAAGGGACAGACACAGGAACGAAGTGAATCACATGCCGGCCAGTCAAGTGTTCCGGAGCAGTAGTGCTGGGCTAGGAGGACTCCGGTGAACCGGGCTGTAGCGGACTACTATGGCTCATGGAAGCACAAGACAACATTTCCCCATAAGAGAGGCTACCAAGGATAAACAACTAGGTTGTCGGATCCCACACATACCAAGCATTTCAAATCATACACACAATATGCTCGATATGTGTAAATACAACATGGCATCACAGCAAGACTCTATGACTCAAAGTATGTATTCATTAGGCTCCGAGGAGCCAAGCATTACAAACATGGGTCTCATGACCCCAACATATAGAGCATACAAGCAACAAGCACATGTGGAAGCTTAACATGTCTGAGTACAGACATCTACAAATGAACACGGCTGAGAAGCCTGACTATCTACCAGATCCTGCCGAGGGCACAAGATCATAGTTGAGGTATCAAGCTAAACGTCGAAGTCCACACGGAACTACTAGCGACACTTACGTCTCTCTACAAAACATAAAATAGGCAAACGTGAGTAAAAATGTACCCAGCAAGACTTACATCAGAACTATCTACATATGCATCGTTATCAATAAAGGGGGTGGTGGAGTTTAATTGCAGCAAGCCAGCTTTGACTTGGTGGCTATCCTGAACTACGACTGCAAGTAACTCTTTTGAGGTGGCGCACATGATTCCACATATTCACCAATCAATACAACACTATGGATCCGCTCCCATCTCCCTACGAGAACGCCATCCATAGCACTCACGCTTATCTTGCGCATTTTAGAGTATCCACTTTCACTTGTCTATGAACTGTACAGGCAACCCAGAAGTCCATTACCGCGGACATGGCTATTCGAATAGATCATTTATAACCCTGCAGGGGTGTACTTCTTCACACATGCTCTCGCCACTTACCACCATGTACACGTCGTGTATCTCGGCAACCTTCAAGCGGAAGCCTAGCGAGGGAGTCGGCCACGACCTGACTAATCATACAAGTCTCTAGTCCAGGTTTATCGCCTATTCGGGTTCCATCCGCGAGGAGATCCGGCCGGAGTTTCACTCACATCCCCAAACGATGTGTGAAGGGTTCCCGAGACACCAAACGGGCGCCCAGTACACCATGCCATGGTGTATCTACAGCATCATAGCCCACCCCTAGGGTCAGCACTACGCACGGCCGCCAACACATATCCTATAAACACCAGAAAGTAGTTGCAACTCCTGGACAAAGGTCTAGGGCAGTTAATAAGTCGAGAGGGTCAATTAAGGATCCCAATGAGTGGTAGTAGCTGTTCATGGATCACAAACACAGAACTCAGTTCCTGAGGACGGTTTCAATGAGACAACCCACCATGTACTCCTTCATGGCCTCTCACCGCTACCTTTACCAAATCATGTTCGCACACTTAGCTCACACACAGTAGGACATGTTCATCACCATTCCAATTCATCCCGATGAATCAGACCTGACAAACAAGCATGAATGAGTAGGCACATCAGGGCTCAAACAACTCCTACTCATGCTAGTGGGTTTCATCTATTTACTGTGGCAATGACAGGTCATGCGGAGGAAAGGGGTTCAACTACCGCAGCATGTAACCATTGAATCGTTGTTGTCCTAATGCAGTAAAAGAGAGTAGGAGCGAGAGAGTGGGATTGTATCAGAATGAACAAGGGAGTTTTGCTTGCCTGGCACTTCTGAAGATAATATAGCTCTTCATCGGTGTCATCGAACTCATTATCGAAACCACGTTTATCAAGAGGGGACAAATACCGGCAACAGAGAAGGAAAACACAATCAATGCAATGCACAATATGATGCATGATCATGACATGTCAATATGCTGTGTTTTGAGCTAATGCAACTAACAACATGTTAAATGGAGTTGGTTTGAACCTTAGGTTCAAATTCAAACTCCATATGTGAGGGTTTAAATGCCATTTATATGATTTGGCCTAAACAACAGCCATAAGTTGTTCCAACATGCATGAAAATGGTACAGATGGATAGATTGGATTTTTTTGATCATTTTTCATATATAATTTATTTCATTTGGAGTTACGGTTTAATTGCTATGAATTTTAGAAGTTTTAACCATTTTCTGAAATAAATAAATCATTAATGATTTACTTAAAATCCTAGAAAAGCATTACTGCATTAGCCTGACGTCAGAATGACATCATCAGGTCAACAGCGTCAGCCTAGGTCAAACCTGACGCTGGGACCCACTGGTCAGTGACTAGGCTAATTAACAGAGACTGTTAGTGCTAATTTAATCCTAAGTAAAAGTGTCGGTGGGGCATGGGCCCACATGTCAGTGACTAGGGAGGGTAGTTAGTGACCTAATTAGTTTTAGCCTAATTTGACACGTCAGCCGGCCGGGGTTAGGCCGCCGGCGACCTCAACCGACGGCGGAGGCTCGGTGGACTTGAGCTACAGGCGGCGGAGACGGCGAATCAGACGGCGGCATCCGGCGGCCGTGGTCGGGGAAGAAGGCCACAGGCATCATCTTGGGGCCGTCCTGGCTCGTGTACCTCGGCGAGGAGGGGCAGTGGCTGTGGCCACGATGGTGCTTGTCGGCAGCGACGGCTGCGCGTAAGAGAAACAGAGTAGGGGAGGGAGAGCAGCGAGTGAGGGAGAGGAGAGAGGGGTCCAGAGCGGCAACGAGGGGTCCAGATCGGGGCCCCAGGTGGAAGCAGGAGGTGGAGCTCGGGCGCGCGCGTGTCGACACGCCTCTGACTACTGGTCGAGGTTTAAGACGATGGGGAGTTGGGCTGGGCCTCAGCCACAGTGACGGGCTAAGTGGCTGTGCCAGGTAAGCTGGCCCAAGTGGCTTCTCTTTATCTCTCTCTCTCTTATTTCTATTTTTGTTCTGTTTTTTATTTATGCAAATTTGTTTAAATTTGGTTTTCAAACCAAATCACTTTTAAAATTTTTGGAAATAGTTATGGGCACTAAATGAATTATTCCAGAGGCCCTCAACTAATTCCAAAATTGTTGGAGCATTTAAAAATATTTATAGTATTTAAATGCCCCAATTCAAATACAATATGAGTTAATTCAAAAATCCAAAATGGCCTAGAAATATGTGCATCATTTTTGGCAGAGGTTCTAGACCAAATCCAAAATGATGGACATTTATGAAGGGCATTTTGGGTTCCTTGAAATATTTTTATTTTGATCGTAGTTGAAATTATTATCTGCTAGGGTTTGAACAGTCCCCAATTCAAATTTCAAACAAATATAGACATGATACATGGATGCTTATGCAACTAGTTGCAATCAGGTTCTAGGGCTGTGACAACTCACCCCCACTAAACAAGAATCTCGTCCCGAGATTCAGGACGTGAGGTAAGAAGGCAGAGGGGAAACAAAGCCAACACAATCTTCTCGATCCAACTGCCCTTCTCAAAGATGTTGATTCCTTCTAACATATTGATCTTGACGTCCTTGCTTTCAGATCTCCATCCAACACGATGACGATGGAAAGAAACTCTACTAGGATTGATCTTCTCAAAGATCGAGCTATACAAGATCAACTCACGGAATGAGATGTTGAAACGCCTCAACTTGAGACACAAAACACATTGTGAGGGATGGAAGAACAAACAACAAGGTTTGATTTGGTGGGCAACAATCCCACACATAGAGAGATGGTGGATGGTGTCAAGGTGTTGAGGAAATAATTGCCATGATCCCATAATGGGGCACCTTGGGGGAGGTGACTCGTAGAGCTATTCCCTTAAATGGCAAAAGAATTACTTTTGATATCTAGATCATTGAAACTCTTTATACTAGCCTAAGGCAATCACAATTGACCGTTAGGCGGAGTTCAAAGGAATGGTATATCTGGATTCGAATGGATGATGTGGACTACCTCGTTGAAGACAACGCATTGGATGATTTTTGCCTATCATCGGAAATGGATGGGACCCATGGTAGGACCACTTTTGGAGATGATCCTGCATAGAAATTACTGAGAAGGGCAGCCCATGGGAGATTGGCACAATGGCGGTGCAAGCTGGGAACAAGATGCAAATGTTGGGAATGATTCTAGTAACTGGGGAAAAACTCAATAGTAGAGAGTGAATCCACTGTTTGAATGGTTATAGCATAATCGAGAAACTGGGAGCACAAGGATCCATAAGGAACAACTTCTAGATTAAGTTGCACTAAATCCTCATGGAGAAGATGGTCAAATAGCTCAATCAAGATACTACAATGATAGATCTTCCGGCTAGGTGTGTCGGCCAGAACATCAACCTTGTCGGGACCTACATCATAGATCTTGGAGAAGTTCCAACCATCATATCTGCCTGAGATTCAGATCTGGTTGGTAACGGGATATTTCAGACAGCATGTGTGCAAAAGAAAGGTTGCAACACAAATCGACGAGATGACATTGCGAGATTCTCGAGAATGAACTACGATAGCAAGCTCCAAAACACGAGCTGGTTCTGCTACATACATGTGAGCATGTTGTCCAAGACAAGAATGACCACATAATAGTCTTATAAAAAACACTATTGAGTTCAGTTTAGGATCCATCATCAAGGATTTCGAAGTCTTTACGCGCGCTAGACTTCTTTTCCTTGAACAAGTCAATCAGTGGCTTGGTGTGCTAGGGAATACATATGGAGTGGAGGTAATTAATCCACCAACCCATAGAGTACATTCACACATGCATAACTGACATGGGATGGTACCAGAGGAAACAAAAACAATCTTTCTCGAACTCACGGCGGCAATTTGCACCAAATGCACATCAACTCGAGGAAGTCACTTCTTTCATCCAAGCATAAGCTTCATGAACGGAACACGAAGACATTGCTTACAAAGTTTTCAACACTAGGTTGATGTTCAACATGAACCATGGGGGAGACAAAATGCTGCTGATGGGTTCAACAGCAACTCATCGGAATTTCCATATCACTGGACTTCCACCATCATGTGAACACGGTGATAGCATTGGTCATACCAAAAGATGTAATGGTGTATGCTCGAGGGATCAACCACGAGTAAGACAACATTAAGAACATCATTGGTTCTGATTTGACTTGACGATAGCCCATACTCAAGTCAAAGTTTTGACAAGGCAATAGATCCAACAACTGATCACGAGGACCAATCGATGAAGATATCATCTTTCCTCAACACACACACAAAAAGATATCCCTTAACATGAACTAAGTCAGACAAGATTTTATCTTCCAACTCTCCAAGTTGTTGTTTTGGCTTAACCAACTAGCTTAGGGGTATCCAACACAGATTCTTGGAGAATGGGTGGTTTGGAGGAAAACCAACATGATCACGAGCTCAACATAGCGGTCAGGTGACAACCTGGTAATACTTCCGAGAAGATATTCGGAACATCACTAACCACCGATATGTTACTAAGCTCGAGAACAATCTTGCTTTTCAGAGCAAGACGATAAAACTAAATAGGAAGGGGATTGATACAATCCTAACTCTTGGTCGAGGAGTGCACCAGAAATAAGGACAAGGTAGCACAATCAATCTTAGAATGATGATTCAATAACTGGCACACTAAGAACGAAATTATTGTCCTTTAACTACCAAGCAACGGAGTTGCTAGGAGTATTTATTTCACAATCATGATTCACTTGTTGGCATTCCGGTTACAATAACATGGAACCGAGGAATGAACAATGATGGCAAGAAGTATCACTGTGTCAAGAATTCATAAGAGGTGGTGCAATTCTCATGACAATCTTGACATAAAGATGGCAATACCCAAGGTAGAACAGAACAGAAGCGGGGTTGCATTTTGATTTGCGGAATACAACTGCTTTTGACCTAATCCTGGATATGGATGAGGTACTATAGTTTGTTTCTCCTAGTCATTCTGAAATAGAACGGCTCAAGGGACCACAAAGATAATAGACATCGATATCACAAATGCTCAACTACCCCTGTCTATCAATTGATAGACAAGGGCCAGAAAATAACTAAAGAGGGACAACCCAAAAGAACATATGATTTCCTGAATTATGGGTGCATAGATTAGCATGTCGAACGAGTTCAACACAATTCTTCTGGATAACCCATGCAGAAAGGTAGAACTGGCAGAGTCACAACATAGAATCAAGAACTCATCAAGAGCACTCTAGTTGTGATCTTTCGGTTCCGCGAGGAACTTCTGCCATAAGCAGTTCACGATATTTGGAAGAAGGATATACCATGAACCTCGAGGACTATCGCAAAGATTACTAATATCCTAAAGGTACGAGCAACACTATCAACATGAGGTAAGTAGAGTGGATCTTGGGTCAAGAACCCAGGAGTAGAATACCTACTACTAAATGGCATCACGGGATGCTTTCGAGAATGGTGGCCAGAATCATCACACCGGGAACACAAAACATGGCTAGATTACTAGGTGACTCACTAAAACACCTAGGGTCATAATAATATCCCCAACATATATACCGAGGCAATAGACTACCTCAACGCACCGGTTAGTGTTCTTATTCTGCCCAAAAGGACATTGGGAACGGAAAGAAAGGATTTGCAAATGCATCAGACTATTTAGTAATCTGGGATGACTCGGACAGCATAACGGCTGTAAATGCTCAAAAAGATTTGAGACATCCTGTAAAATGGTGGCATAACCACTCAACATCACAATATCAAGATTTTGAGATCTACTGTCATCACACCGAGGTAGTAGGAACTGAACTGGGGCTTGAATCCATCAATCCTATAAGTCTCTATCATAGTAACTCGTCATCCTGATAGATAGATGAGAAGGCCTAGTTTTTAATCCCCGTAGAAGAGAATAGGATGACTCAGATCAGAAGGGCATAAGGTAAAGGAGAAAAAAGAGCCATACATTCCCTTCCATAATCAATTCCCTTACATAACTAAAGCATTTCTAGACACAACTTCGACCAGTTTGTCTTGGTAATCCTACAGGCAGTCAGGCTCTGATACCAAAGCTGTCAGGACATCGATCCTAAGTCACACTGATCTAGTATGTAACACATTATATCACTTTGCGGCCTCATGCACGGTATTCCACGGGTGCCACCTTACCTGGCCCGGGACCGTTTGTGCCTTTTGGCTCATGTATATGATAGTGTCGCTAGCATCCATATGACAAAGAACCCGGGCCAACATGACTAGTCGTGAACCCAAAGTGGCACTAACTTACCGGGACATGCATACATGAATCAACATCGAGCATGTCGGTCAGCAGCATGCAAATCTGGGTTGTAGCACTGGGCTAACAGGACACCGGTGAACCGGGCTGTAGTGGACTACTATGGCTCATGGAAGCACAAGACTACATTTCCCCATAAGAGAGGCTACCAAGGATAAACAACTAGGTTGTCGGATCCCACACATACCAAGCATTTCAAATCATACATACAATATGCTCGATATGTGTAAATACAACATGGCATCACAACAAGACTCTATGACTCAAAGTATTTATTCATTAGGCTTCGAGGAGCCAAGCATTACAAACATGGGTCTCATGACCCCAACATACAGAGCATACAAGCAACATGCACATGCGGAAGCTTAACATGTCTGAGTACAGACATCTAAAAATGAAAATGGCTGAGAAGCCTGACTATCTACCAGATCCTGCCGAGGGCACAAGATCGTAGCTGAGGTATCAAGGTAAACGTCGAAGTCCACACAGAAATACTAGCAAGATTGACGTTTCTCTGCAAAACATAAAATAGGCAAACGTGAGTACAAATGTACCCAGCAAGACTTACATCGGAAGTATCTACATATGCATAGTATCAATAAAGGGGGTGGTGGAGTTTAACTGCAGCAAGCCAGCTTTGACTCGGTGGCTATCCTGAACTACGACTGCAAGTAACTCTTTTGAGGTGGCGCACAGAAGTCCACATATTCACCAATCAATACACCACTATGGATCTGCTCCCGTCTCCCTACGAGAACGCCAACCATAGCACTCACGGTTATCTTGCGCATTTTAGAGTATCCACTTTCACTTGTCTATGAACTATACAGGCAACCCAGAAGTCCTTTACCGCGGACACGGCTATTCGAATAGATCATTTATAACCCTGCAGGGGTGTACTTCTTCACACACACTCTCGCCACTTACCACCATGTACATGTCGTGTATCTCAGTAACCTTCAAGCGGAAGCCTGGCGAGGGAGTCAGCCACGACCTGACTAACCACACAAGTCTCTAGTCCAGGTTTATCGTCTATTCGGGTTCCATCCACGAGGAGATCCGGCCGGAGTTTCACTCACAGCCCCAAATGATGTGTGCAGGGTTCCCGAGACACCAAATGGGCGCCCGGTACACCGTGCCACTGTGTATCTACCGCATCATAGCCCACCCCTAGGGTCAGCGCTACGCATGGCCGCCAACACATATCTTATAAACACCAGAAACTACACTACTAGAAAAAGGGCTATAGATGGGATTGATACTATTGGCGCACCAGACAAGCGGTGCGCCATTAGTATATACTAATGGCGCACCACCTACTGATACGCCATTATAGTTGAAACTACTAATGGCGCATCTGGCACCGGGTGCACCATTAGTATCAATTTTTTTTTGACTAGTGCGCCTGTCCAAACATAGTAATGGCGCATCCAGACATAGTACGCCATTACTAGTTGTAACTAGTAATGGCGCACCTGCCGGAAAGTGCGCCACTAATGTTGTTTTTTTATTATATTTTTTATTCCCTTTTTTGCAAAACTACTAATGGCGCACTATTCCACCATGCGCCACGCCATTAGTATTTTTTTTTTGCAAAACTACTAATGGCGCACCACCAGGAGGTGCGCCATTAGTAACCTGGATTACTAATGGCGCATTTAGGGTTGGTGCGCCATTAGTAAGTGGGCAGCAACAAGATATTTTGGACAACCTCTCCTACCCACACTCACTTTCTCCCCACTTCATTCTCTCCACCTCCTCCTTGTCTCGGGTGCCTCCTCTTTTTCACCTCATTTCCACCATAGATTCATTCAATTTAAGTGGTTAAATTACCTTGTTTTGATAGGTAAGTAAGGGGGGAAGCTATATTTATGTTGTTCTCCCTACAACAATGTGCACATGCACTTTTTATGGCCTAGCTAGATCTATGTATATTCGTGGTGTTGTATATGTTTGTGGTGTTGCATATGTGTTTGTGTTTGGAGGTGTACCGGTATTTGAAATTCGATAGTTGCCAATATTTTGCCGGAATGTTGATTCATTTCCGTTTCGGCGAGAATTTTGGCATTAAGCATTCTTTTTGGTCCTATTTTTAGGGAAAGTCATGCCAAATTTTTTCTTGGTTCTAAAATATCATTTTGCTCTACCCCGCAGGCGACCATGGTCCGCATGATGACCGAAGGCATCGTGAATAGGTTTTTGAGGTCCGCGAAGGCCGAGATGCTTCAAAAGAACGAGACGGAGATAAGATGTCCGTGTCAAAGATGCAAGCTGAAGAGCCTTATTGCAGACCCGGAATC
Source organism: Triticum dicoccoides (assembly GCF_002162155.2). Classification (NCBI taxonomy): domain Eukaryota; kingdom Viridiplantae; phylum Streptophyta; class Magnoliopsida; order Poales; family Poaceae; genus Triticum; species Triticum dicoccoides. The sequence continues at coordinate 685,159,176 of NC_041382.1, forward strand.
CGGGCAGGTGCGGGACCACCTGCTCTTGCGTGGTTTCATGGATGGCTATCAGTGGCAAGGTGATGAAGATGACTACGAAGTCGTCCATGGGGGCCGGGCAAGAAATGAGGAAGGGCAGCAAGACAACCACCGCGGCTCGGGCGGGCGAGAAGACGAAGAATCCCCAGGAGATGATCACGACGGTGATGCTGTACACAGTCATCATGTAGAAGATGCAGGACATGATGATGAGGAAAATGCCGGAGCAGTCGACGGGCATGATCATGAAGATGATGATGCCGGCGGAGCAGACGACGCTGGACCATCGATGGGCTGGGTGCAGGACCCTCATATTCAAGAGTTTCTTCTCAAGCAGACGGATAATGCAAGAGCTGCCGCCCGAGAGAAAGCCAAGATGGATCAACTTGAGTTAGACGCGGTTACTCCATTGTATGAAGGATGCAGGCCCGAGGATACCCGCCTGAAAGTAACGCTCATGGCTCTGGAGATGAAGGTAAAACACAAAATGACTGACGCATGCTTCGACGAGAACATGTCATTCTGGCATGAACGTCTTCCCGAGGGGAACAAGTGCCCGACCAGTTTGGAGGAGGCGAAGAAAATCGTGTGTCCTCTGGATTTACCGCACGTGAAATACCATGTGTGCATGAACAATTGCATCATTTATCGGGATGAGCACGCGGAGTCTACCATATGTCCGGTGTGCGGCGTCACTCGATACAAGAAGAGGAAGAAAGCTCCTCGAAAAGTGGTGTGGTACTTCTCGATCACTCCTCGTCTGCAGCGGTATTTTGCGGACCCTAAGGTAGCAAAGCTCCTGCGTTGGCACACGGATAGGGAGGAGAAGAAGCGAGAAGATGACGCAAATGATCCGGAGATAGATAAAAAAGACAAGATGCTGAGTCACCCTAAGGATGCGAGCCAGTGGCAAGCGTTGAACTTCGAAGACCCAGAATTTGGGAATAATCCAAGGAACATCATGCTGGGCGCGAGCACCGATGGAGTCAATCCGTTTGGCAGCCAGAGAAGCACACATAGCACCTGGCCTGTGTTTGTGTGGATGTACAACCTTCCTCCCTGGTTGTGCATGAAGAGGAAGTACATTCACATGAGTATGCTAATTGAAGGACCGAAACAACCAGGGAACGACATCAATCTGTATCTGGGGCTGCTGAAAGAGGAGCTTGACATGCTGTGGAAAACGCCAGCCAATACGTGGGACACCGCAGAGAAAGAATATTTCCCTATGAGAGCCGCGCTGCTCACGATGGTGCACGACTATCTCGGTTACGGATATGTCGCGAGGCAGGTGGTCCACGGATTTTCTGGATGCATCAGGTGCATGGATGACACAACGTATCGCCAGCTAGATAGAGATCCCGGGTCTTCGAAAACCGTGTTCATGGGACATCAAAGGTGGCTTCGCAACGATGACCCGTGGAGAAAACGCAAGGATCTGTTCGATGGTGAAACCAAACCCCGAGGACGCCCGCGTACGAGGAGCGGCGAGGAAATAGACAAGCTGTTGAAAAATTGGAAAGACTGCCCACTACCGGGAAAGAAGCAAAAGGCGCCAGAGCCGGGAAAGAAGCGAAAGGCGCCAGAGCCGCTGCTGAAGGTATGGAAAACAAGGTCTGTTTTCTAGGACTTGCCGTACTGGAAGATCCATCGTGTGCCTCACAGCCTTGATGTCATGCATATCACGAAGAACGTGTGCGAGAGTCTGCTTGGTACCCTGCTCAACATGCCAGAGAGGACCAAAGATGGGCCGAAAGCAAGGGCAGACTTGAAATCAATGGGCATCAGGCAGGAGCTTCATGCTATATATGATGATCATGATGATGATCATGATGATGATCATGATGATGAGGCGAAGCAGGACACAAAAAGTCGTCGCAAAGGCAAGAAGGCCAAGAAGACCGGAAATGACTACCCTCCCGCGTGCTTCACTCTAAGTTAGGAGGAGATCGAGCAGTTTTTCACCTGCCTCGTTGGAGTAAAACTTCCTTACGGTTATGCGGGGTAGATAAGCAGATACCTAGACCCAGCGAAGCAGAAGTTCAGCGGGATGAAGTCTCACGACTGTCACGTGCTGACGACGCAGATACTTCCAGTTGCAATCCGTGGGATCATGGACGCGCACGTCCGTGAAACCCTATTTGGCCTATGCAACTTTTTCGACGTCATCTCTCGGAAGTCTGTTGGCGTGAGGCAACTCAGAAGGCTACAGGAAGAGATCGTGGTGATACTATGCGAGCTTGAGATGTACTTCCCGCCCGCATTCTTCGATGTTATGGTGCATCTGCTGGTCCATATCATGGACGATATCATCCAACTCGGGCCGATGTTCCTGCACAGCATGATGCCGTTCGAAAGGATGAATGGTGTCATCAAAGGATACGTTCGCAACATGTCACGTCTAGAGGGAAGCATAGCCAGGGGCTTTCTGACCGAAGAGTGCATCTCCTACTGCACAAATTATCTAGGCATCGAGAACCCCATTGGTCTGCCCGTCAACAGGCACCTCGGCAGGCTCGCTGGATGGGGTCACCGTGAGGGTCGTCGCGAAATGCATGTCGACTTCGAGGGTCGACTCGCCGACTTTGAAAGAGCAAACCTAGTCGCGCTACAACACATAGACGTGGTCGATCCTTGGGTGGTACAGCACAAAACCTTTATTAAGAAGACGTACAATGATCGAGGCCAACAGAGGATGGACGGAGGTATACTCAAAGAGCACAACTCATGTTTCACGCGTTGGTTCAAGCAGAAGCTTCTGTCGTACCCTTTACATGAGGATTCTTCTGCGGAAGAACAACTCATATTCGCCTTGTCACAGGGCGCCGAGCACAACCTGATGACCTATGAGGCGTACGATATCAACGGCTACACATTCTATACCGAGGCCAAGGAAATGAAGAGCGATGGTTATCAGAACTCCGGGGTAACGATGGAATCCAACACCGGTAACGACAAGGACAGATACTACGGAAGGATCGAGGAGATCTGGGAGCTGAGCTACGCTGGAGAGAAGGTCCCGATGTTCCGTGTCAGATGGGCCAAGAGCGTCCTAAAAGAAGACCGGTATTTCACCACCATGGTTATACCCGAAGCCAAATCCAAGACCGCGGGCGCAAACGTCACCGCGAAAAATGAGCCATGGGTACTGGCTTCCCAAGTGGACCAATGCTTCTTCATTACCGACCCGTCAAAGCCCAGTCGTGTTGTCGTGAGGAGAGGCAAAAGGAAGATCATCGGAATGGATGGAGTAGCCAATGAGCAAGACTTCGACAAGTACGGCGACCCGAGGATCGAACATGACGACGATGATGAAGTAGCAGCATACACCACAAGAAGAAGCAGGACCACCCTACCTAAAGGACGTCCGTTCCACAGAAGAACTCCATTTACGAAAAAGAAGGGCAAGAAGATTGTGAACAGATAGCTAGCTAAGATCATTGTATTTAAATCGTAGCCTTCATTTCTCGATTGTATTTCATGGGCACTTTTTGAACTATCATGAATATTTTTAAATTTCATGGACACTCGATCTCGATCCCCCTCCATCTCGATCGCTATCCCACCTCGCCAGATTCGGTCCCCCTCGCCGCCGAGCACCCCCCGGTCCACCGGCCGCCGCCGCCGACCCCCCGCACCCTCGATTCCCCTACTCAACCGCCGCTGCCGACCCCCCGCACTCCTCCCC
>NC_041382.1:685163047-685273144 GCF_002162155.2 Triticum dicoccoides
CTCTCTTCTATGTGATGGTAGTTTAGATGATCGATATCGACTTGTAATGTGAAGACAAACTCGCGGTCTCGAGACTTGTAATATAATGTTCTATCTTTGTTCGGTCTTTTCAATTCGGAGACTAATATGATGACTTGTATTCGGAGACTAAAATGATGAATTGTATTCAGAGACTAATCTTCTATTGTATTCGATGAATCTGTTGTTGATGTGTGCTGTCTATATTTTGTCCAATTATACATTTTGTAACCTGTGCAAAAAACAGAAAATTAAAAAATAAAAAAACCTAATATTCATACTAATGGCGCATCACATCATAGTGCGCCATTAGTATGCCAAAGGATACTAATGGCGCATCATTAAAGAGTGCGCCATTAGTATGCCGAAGTTACTAATGGCGCACCTTGCTGTCGTGCGCCATTAGTATGCCAAAGCACCTGGGTATACATGGCCCCCTGGGAGGCATACTAATGGCGTACTGTTGTATATACTAATGGCGCATCTGGGGTGCGCCATTAGTATACCAGATACTAATGGCGCACCTGTGGTGCGCCATTAGTAAAATATACTAATGGCGTGCTACTAATGGCGCACCACTAATGCGCCATTAATGGCCAAATTAGGTGCCCCATTAGTACGCCTTTTCCTAGTAGTGCTAGTTGCAACTCCTATATAGTGGTCTAGGGTAGTTAATAAGTCGAGAGGGTCAATTAAGGATCCCAATGAGTGGTAGTAGCTGTTCATGGATCACAAACACAGAACTCAGTTCCTGAGGACAGTTTCAATGAGACAACCCACCATGTACTCCTGCATGGCCTCTCACCAATACCTTTACCAAATCGTGTTCACACACTTAGCTCACACACAGTAGGACATGTTCATCATCATTCCAATTCATCCCTGATGAATCAGACCTGACTCAACTCTAAGCAGTAGCAGGCATGACAAACAAGCATGAATGAGCAGGCACATCACGGCTCAACAACTCCTACTCATGCTAGTGGGTTTCATCTATTTATTGTGGCAATGACAGGTCATGCAGAGGAAAGGGGTTCAACTACCGTAGCATGTAACAGTTGAATCGTTGTTGTCCTAATGTAGTAAAAGAGAGAAGGAGCGAGAGAGTGGGATTGTATCGGAATGAACAAGGGAGTTTTGCTTGCCTGGCACTTCTGAAGATAATATAGCTCTTCATCAGTGTCATCGAACTCATCGTCGGAACCACGTCTATCAAGAGGGGACAAATACCAGCTACAGAGAAGGAAAACACAATCAATGCAATGCACAATATGATGCATGATCATGACATGTCAATATGCTGTGTTTTGAGCTAATGCAACTAACAACATGTTAAATGGAGTTGGTTCTAACCTTAGGATCAAATTCAAACTCCATATGTGAGGGTTTAAATGCCATTTATATGATTTGGCCTAAACAGCAGCCATAAGTTGTTCCAACATGCATGAAAATGGTACAGATGGATAGATTGGATTTTTCTGATCATTTTTCATATATAATTTATTTCATTTGGAGTCACAGATTAATTGCTATGAATTTTAGAAGTTTTAACCATTTTCTGAAATAAATAAATCATTAATGATTTATTTAAAATCCCAGAAAAGCATTACTGCGTTAGCCTGACGTGAAAATGACATCATCACGTCAATAGCGTCAGCCTAGGTCAAACCCGACGCTGTTAACAGAGACTGTTAGTGCTAATTTAATCCTAACTAAAAGTGTTGGTGGGGCATGGGCCCACATGTCAGTGACTAGGGAGGGTAGTTAGTGACCTAATTAGTTTAGCCTAATTTGACACGTCAGCCGGCCGGGGTTAGGCTGCTGGCAACCTCAACCGACGGCGGAGGCTCGCCGGACTTGAGCTACAGGCGGCGGAGACGGCGAATCGGACGGCGGCATCCGGCGGTCGTGGTCGGGGAAGAAGGCCACAGGCGTCGTCTTGGGGCCGTCCTGGCTTATGTACCTCGGAGAGGAGGGAGAATAGGTTGCGACGGAGCCTCTGAGAGCATCGGCAAGGCGAGGCAGTGGCTGTGGCCACGGCGGTGCTTGTCGGCGGCGACGGCTGCGCGTAAGAGAAACAGAGGAGGGGAGGGAGAGCAGCGAGTGGGGGAGAGGAGAGAGGGGTCCAGAGCGGCAACGAGGGAAGGATCGGGGCCCCTGGTGGAAGCAGGAGGTGGAGCTCGGGCGCGCGCGCATCGACACGCCTCTGCCTACTCGCAGAGGTTGAAGACGGTGGGGAGTTGGGCTGGGCCTCAGTCATAGTGCCGGGCCAGGTGGCTGTGCTAGGTAAGCTGGCCCAAGTTGCTTCTCTCTCTCTCTCTTATTTCTATTTTTGTTCTGTTTTTTATTTATGCAAATTTGTTTAAATTTGGTTTTCAAACCAAATCACTTTTAAAAATTCTGGAAATAGTTATGGGCACTAAATGAATTATTCCAGAGGCCCTCAACTAATTCCAAAATTGTTGGAGCATTTAAAAATATTTATAGTATTTAAATGCCCCAATTCAAATACAATATGAATTAATTCAAAAATCTAGAATGGCCTAGAAATATGTGCATCATTTTTGGCAGAGGTTCTAGACCAATTCAAAAATGATGGACATTTATGAAGGGCATTTTAGGATCATTGAAATATTTTTATTTTGATCCTAGTTGAAATTATTATCTGCTAGGGTTTGAACAATCCCCAATTCAAATTTCAAACAAATATAGACATGATACATCGATGCTTATGCAACTAGTTGCAATCAGGTTCTAGGGCTGTGACAATCATCCATTCTAGTCCGAGTATGTCATTCTTTTGAACTCCTTCAAATGATCGATTGTGATTGCCTTAGGCTGGTATAAAGAGTCTCAATGATCTCTACGTCAAAAGTAATTCTTTCTGCCACTTCAGGGAATAATTCTACGAGTCACCTTCCCTAAGGTGCCCCATTATGGAATCATGGCAATTATTTCCTCGCTATCTTGAAACCATGCACCATCATCTTAAGCATGGTGTTTTTGCCTACCCAATCGAACTGTTGTCATATACCTCTTGCCATTCCCCTCGATGTGTGTTTTGTGTCTCAGCTCAAGAGATGTTCCTACATTTCATTCCATGAGCTGATCTTGAGTGCTCGATCTTTGAGGAGATCGATTCCGTAGAGTTTCTCCCTGTCGTCATCATGTTGGATGAAGATCTTGGAAGCAAAGACATCAAGATCAATTGAAGCAATGAATCAACATCCTCGAGGAGGGCAATTGGATCATGAAGGTTGTGTTAGCTCTGTGTCCTCTCTATCTTCTTACCTAACATCTTGAATCTTGGGACGAGATTCTTGTTTAGTGGGGGTGAGTTGTCACAGCCCTAGATTAGTCTTTGTTTGTCTTTGCTTAATCATCTTGTCATCATGTTTAAATTCAAAGGAAATTTTAATTGGGGATGACCAAGCCCTGGCACTAAATCAATTCAAATAGGTTCAACTCAAAATATTTTCAATGAACCTAGAATGCCCTCCAAAACTATTGATTATTTATGGAAAATGGTGAAAACCTTAACCAATGATGATTCACATTTTTCTATGGCATTTATGGTCTCTGAATCAATCCAGTAAGTATTTGCATTGGAGTTATAAATAAATATAATTATATATTTAGCTCCAATTATTCTGAAACATTGTGTGGGTCTCCAAGATAATCCATCTTGCTCCCACAATATTTTTCAGAAGCAACAAAATTGAATTGGTTTCAAAACCAAATTCAACACACATATGAAAAATAGAAAAATAGAAACAGAAATGGGGAAAGAGGGAACTAACCTGGAGGCCCGCTACTGTACCTGCTGGCCCAGCCCACCTGGCCCTCCTGCCAGTCATCTTCCTCCTCTGCCAGTAGGCAGAGGCAGCACAAAGCGCGCACGTGCCCAAGCGCACCACGCCTCCACCTGCTTTCCTGCCTCCCCGCCAGCGCAACACCGCGAGCCTCCTCCGCGGTGCCGTCCGGATCGAACCCTCCCTCTCTTTCGTTCTCTCACACTCTCCCTCGCCCTCATCCCCTCCTCTGTCTCTCTCTCATGTGCACGGTCGAACGTCACCGTCGCCGCCGCGGCCAGAGCCACCTACTCACCCTCCACCCGAGTCCAGAAGCTCCGCCTCGTCTACCTCGTCCTCTCCGTCGACTCACGCGACGCCGAACGCCTCAAAGCGCTGCCCCAATGCCTTTTCCTCCCTCGGGTCGCCAAGATTGCCTTCGCCGCCCCGCTCGCCTCAGACCTCCTCCGAGCTCTCCGTCTGCACTTCTGCAATCCTCGTGAGCCACTAACCTGTACCCCCCTCTTCCGCGCTCCATTTACACGCCGTAGCCGTCGTTCCGCCGGAGACTGAACCGCACCGCCGCCAAGCTTCCCGCTGCCGTGGCCACAGCCGCCGCAACCCCCAACCGAGCACACCCACGTGTTCACTGTGTCGTGCAGGTGCTGTAGGAGCCAAGCACGCCACCACACGGGCATCGCAGCCCCGTGCCCACATGCCCCCGAACTCCGGCTGCCGCACAGCTTGCTACCGCCGCTGCCACAGGCCACCCCAGATCCTCCCGCTTACTTCCCTGGATGCGCGCGAAGCCCAACAACCCATAGCCGCAAACCACGCATGAAACGATGCTCTGTAGTGCCACCCCGAGCAACTCCGGCGAGCCCCGCCATTGCTGTTGTCGCCGGCGTCAACTGCTGACGTGGCACTGGTTTAGTTAGATCTAATGACCCCGCTAAACACCCCCATAGCCACTGCCATGTGGGCCCTTGTGCCTGTTTAGGATAGTTTAATTCCTGTTTAGATTAGTGCTAATATTGCGGACCCCGCGTGTCAGCTCTAACTTTGACCAAGTCAGCGTTGACCAGTCCCACTTATCATCCACCCAAACCAGCCCTGAGACACTGACGTGTGGGTCCCAGCCATTGGGTTTGACCTGGCTGACCCAGTTGACCTACTGATGTCACCCTGACACAGTGCTGACGCCGTAAATCCTTTTCTGGAATTAGTTTAATTCTAATTAATCAGAAAATCCAGAAAAAGGCTTAAACTTCAAAAAATAATAGAAAATAATCTATAGCTCAGAATGAAAAGATTTGTATATTAAAAAATTATCAGAAAAATCCAATCTATCCATTGGTACTGGTTTCATGCGTGTTAAAGAAACTTAACCTTGCCGTATAGTTCAAAACATGTTAATGCACTTTGGAATTCATAGTTTAAATTTGAATTTGAACCTTTGGTTCAAATCAACCCAAACCCTTCTGTTGCTAGTTGCATTAGCTCAAACCACAGCATATTTCCATGTCATGATCATGCATCATATTGTTGCATTGCATTTATTGTGTTCTTTCTCTATTTGCCGGTATGTGTCCCCTCTCAGTAGATGTGATTTCGACGATAAGATCGATGACACCAATGAAGAGTTATTATTATCTTCAGAAGTGCCAGGCATGCAAGCAGAACCCCCTTGTTCATTCCGATACAATCCCACGCTCTCTCTCCTGCTCTCTTTTACTGCATTAGGACAACAGTGATTCAACTGTTACATGCTGCGGTAGTTGAACCCCTTTCCTCTGCATGACTTGTCATTGCCACAATAAATTGATGAAACCCACTAGCATGAGTAGGAGTTGTTTGAGCCCTGATGTGCCTACTCATTCATGCTTGTTTGTCATGCCTGCAATTGCTTAGAGTCGTGTCAGGTCTGATTCATCGGGGATGAATTGGAAAGTTGTGAACATGTCCTACTGTTGAGAGCTAAGTGTGTGAACACGATTTAGTAAAGGTAGCGGTGAGAGGCCATGTAGGAGTACATGGTGGGTTGTCTCATTGAAACTGTCCTCAAGAACTGAGTTCTGTGTTTGTGATCCATGAACAGCTACTACCACGCATTGGAATGCATAAGTTCCCCTCTCGACTTATTAATCGCATTGATCTCTGTCCAGGAGTTGCAACTAGTTTCTGGTGTTTGTAGGATATGTGTTGGGTGCCGTGCGTAGCGCTGATCCTAGGGGTGGGCTATGATGCGGTAGAGACACGAGGCATGGTGTACCAGGATGCCCGTTTGGTGCCTCGGTAACCCTGCACTCATCGTTTGGGGCCGTGAGCGAAACCCTAGCCGGATCTCCATGTGGATCGAACCCGAATAGGCGATAAACCTGGACTAGTACTTGTGTGGTTAGTCAGGTCATGGATGACACCCTCGCTGGGCTTCCGCTTGAAGGTTGCCGAGTACATGTCGTGTAAACAGCGATAAGTGGTGAGAGTGTGTGTGAAGAAATACACCCCTATAGGGTTAACATCATCTATTCGAATAGCCGCATCCGTAGTAAAGGAATTCTGGGTTGCCTGTACAGTTCATAGACAAGTGAAAGTGGATACTCTAAAATGCGCAAGATAAGTGTGAGTGCTATGGATGGCGTTCTCATAGGGAGACGGGAGCGGATCCATGGTGGTGTATTGATTGGTGAATACGTGGACTCATGTGCGCCATGTCAAAAGAGTTACTTGCAGTCGTAGTTCAGGATAGCCACCGAGTCAAAGATGGCTTGCTGCAGTTAAAGCCCACCACCCCTTTGTTGATACTAATGCATATGTAGCTAGTTTTGATGTAAGTCTTGCCGGGTACATTTGTACTCACGTTTGCTTAATTTATGTTTTGCAGAGAGACTTCAGTCTCACTGGTAGTTCCACGTGGACTTCGACGTTTAGCTTGTTACCTCAGCTACGATCTTGTGCCCTCGGCAGGGTCTTGTAGATAGTCAGGCTTCTCAGCCTTTTCATTTGTAGTTGTCTGTACTCAGACATGTTTATGTTTCCGCTTGTTGCTTGTATGCTCTGTATGTTGGGGCATGAGACCCATGTTAGTAATACTTGGCTCCTTGGAGCCTAATGACTAAATACTTTGAGTTGTAGAGTCTCTTTGTGATGCCATGTTGTATTTGCACATATCGAGCATACTCGGTGTATGTTTTGAAATGCTTGGTATGTGTGGGATCCAATAACCTAATTGTTTATCCTTGGTAGCCTCTCTTACTGCTTCTAGTGAGCCATGGTAGTTTGCTACTGCTCTGGAACACTTAGGCTGGCAGGCATGTGTCCTTCTTCGTTCTTGTGTCTGTCCCTTCGGGGAAATGTCACGCGATGTCTACCGGACTCATGTTAGCCTGCTACAGCCCGGATTCACTCGCTGATGACCGACACGTTCGTTGCTGGGTCATGTATGCCTATCCCTGTAAGTTAGTGCCACTTTGGATGCCATATGGATGCCAGCGACACTATCATATACATGAGCCAAAAGGCGCAAACAGTCCCGGGCCAGGTAAGGTGGCACCCGTGGGAATACCGTGCGTGAGGCCGCAAAGTGATATGATGTGTTACATGCTAGATCGGTGTGACTTAGGATCGGGGTCCTGACACCCTCAAAATGGTAAGGACAAAAGATTGGCTCGAGCTCAAGCTCAAGACTCTACTTTTTACCTTTTAGTGATCCAAGATCACATTTAGTCCATAGGAAAATCCAATACTATTAAAAGGGGATGAGGTGTTGCTTAATGAGGTTCTTGCTCAAAATGCTTAGTGATATGCTCCTCAACCCTCAACCACTTTCTCATATCCACATATGTCCCAAACCAAAAGTCAAACTCGGCCCCACCGAATCTTTCCATCCTGCGCCACCGAGTTCAGTTGACATAGCCACTGCCACGAAATCCTAGTCACTTCCGTCCCACCGATAGGGATCACGGTCTCACCAAGATGGGATTGCAAACTCTCTGTTTCCCTTTGTAACGTTTTGGTCTAACCGAGATGAGCGATCGGTCCCACCGAGTTCGCAATGCAAACACTCTATTTCCCCTTCATAACTTTTCGGTCCAACCGAGATGAGCGAATCAGTCCCACCGAGTTCGCCTGACCAACTCTCTGTTTGCTTATTACCAAAATCGATCCCATCGAGTTTCGAGATTACGTTATGCCCTAACCCGAATAAAATCGGTCCCACTGAGTTGACAAGTCGGTCCCACCGAAAATCCTAAAGTTCACATTTTGAACTAAATCGGTCTGACCGAGTTTTCTGATTCGGTCCCAGCGAGTTTGGTAAATTGTGTGTAACGAATTGTCAGGACCCGATCCTAAGTCACACCGATCTAGCATGTAACACATCATATCACTTTGTGGCCTCACGCACGATATTCCCACAGGTGCCACCTTACCTGGCCCCGGACCGTTTGCGCCTTTTGGCTCATGTATATGATAGTGTCGCTAGCATCCATATGACAAATAACCCGGGCCGACATGACTAGTCATAAACCCAAAGTGGCACTAACTTATAGGGACAGGCATACATGACCCAACAACGAACGTGTCGGTCATCAGCGAGTGAATCCGGGCTGTAGCAGTTGGGCTGTCACATCCCTAGTTCTAGTATGACCTAGACTAGCTAGTCATGTGTGCATCATGTTTAAATTTCAATGAATTTGAAGTGGGGACATGTGGAAGCCTCAGAAATCATTTCTGAAAATGACCAAGATAAAAATTGCTTCAAATAGGTCCAAGAAAATGTTCATGTTTATCTCTGAAAATATTGGCCAAAGATAAAATCCAAACCAATATTTTTAGGAGCTCATAAATATTTATTTTGGGCATCTGGAGTTAATGCAATAACTATTTGCATTGGATTTATATTTGCTATATATAAAATAGGAATCCAATAATCCTGAAAACGTGTGAGTGGCTCTGAATATATTTTATCAAGCCACATAAATATTTTTAGAAGGTACTAAAATGATTTGGTCTGTGAATCAAGTCAAAATAGAAATGAAACATTAGAAAATAGAAACAGAAATGTGAAAAAGAAGGAACTAACCTGGCCCAACTTACCTGCACCTGTAGCAGCCCAACACCATTGCTGGCCCAGCTCACCAAGGGTGTCGTGGTCATCTTCAACCTCTGCCAGTAGGCAGAGGCGAAGTTGCACGCGTGCATGCAGAGTCCTCCACCTTCGGCTTCACCGTGGCAGCCTCCTGGGCCTTCGAACAGCGCCACAGAGATGCCCAGCAACTTCCACCTCACTCCCACCATCTCTCTGGTGCCTCTCTAGCCCTGCTCCACGCATAGCCCGAGCACCACCGAAAGCATGCCGCAGCCATACGCGTAGCCACCGTCGATGAACCACCGCCACAACGTGTTCCAAAGCTCCGCCGACAAGCACTACTTCACCAGGTCAAAGATAAAGACCTCGGATGCCCTCAAGTGACGCCATCGGGCTCTCCTTCATCGCCTCTGCCCCTGCTCACCGTTGTGGGTTCGTGGGCTCCAGTGCGTCCCTGCCCTTGCCGCTGGCTCCGTCCGAAGCGCTGTGAGCTCCTCCGTCTTTCCCCTCACCACCGTGCTCTAATTTGCACGCTAGCCACTGCCTCGCGAGTCTCGAGCGCCTCCGTCCGCCATGTCCGATGAGGTCCTCACTCCTGAGCACCTCCGCTCGGTCCAGTGGCACCAGCGTGCTCCTGGAGCTCCGAGGAGTCTGCCTCGCTGCTTAGCTCGCTCGTCAGCCAAGCATAGCACCTCCCCGCGCTAAGCCGAACTCCGGCCGCTGCAACACTCGACACCGTGCTCAACTCTGGCCAACCCCGCCTCCGTTGTTTGCTCCATCGGATGCGCGTCACTCCCTGGAGCACGTAGGTGCAAGCTAATCTTCAAATCGGCCCCTGTAGCGAAGTCCGACGACCCCCACCACGGATTTGGTTGCCGGCGTTTACACGCCGGTGGTGATGACGTGGCACCATCATTAGGGCTTAATCGCGTTTAATTTAATCACACCAGCCGCTGACATCTAGGTTCGACCAGCTAAATAACCTCGGGTTATTTTCTGATTGGATTTAGTTAAACCAGGCGGGACCCCCGCATCAGAGTTGACTGCGCTGACGTGGTCGTTAACCGGACCCACCTGTCTGTGAGCCTAGCCATCACTGTGAGACTGACCAGTGGGACCCACTGGTCAGGTTTGACCTGGACCTGGCGTGTTGACCTACTGATGTCACATTGATGTCATGCCGACGCAGTAAGCTATTTTCTGGATTATTTCTATTTTGGAAATTCCAGAAAATTAGCAAAAACATCTAAAAATCATATATATTCAACCGTAACTCCAAATGAAATAATTTATATATGAAAAATTATCAGAAAAATATGAAGAATCTGTTTATCGCATTCTGATGCATGTCTGAACAACATATAGCCACTGTATATGACAATTTGAATAAATGACATTTGAAATGCCTTACAAGGAGTTTGAATTTGAACCTTGGGTTCAAACCAACTTCATTTAATCTATTGATAGTTGCATTAGCTCAAATCATAGCATATTGCCTTGTCATGATCATGCATCATATTGTTGCATTGCATTGATTGTGTTCCTTCGTTGTTGCCGGTATTTGTCCCCTCTCAGTAGACGTGGTTCTGACCATGAGATCCATGACACCGATGAAGAACTATACTATCTTCAGAAGTGCCCGGCAAGCAAAACCCCGTTGTTCATTCCGATACAATCCCACTCTCTCGCTTCTGCTCTCTTTTACTGCGTTAGCACAACAATGATTCAATTGTTACATGATGCGGTAGTTGAACCCCCTTTCCTCTGCATGACCTATCATTGCCATAGTAAATAGATGAAACCCACTAGCATGAGTACGAGTTGTTTGAGCCCTGATGTGCCTACTCATTTATGCTTGTTTGTCATGCCTGCTATTGCTTAGCGTTGAGTCACGTCTGATTCATCGGGGATGAATTGGAGGTGTGTGAACATGTCCTACTGTTGAGAGCTAAGTGTGTGAACACGATTTTGGTAAAGGTATCGATGAGAGGCCATGAAGGAGTACATGGTGGGTTGTTTCATTGAAGCCGTCTGTCGGTGTCAAAACCGGCGGATCTCGGGTAGGGGGTCCCGGACTGCGCGTCAAGGCCAGATGGTAACAGGAGTCAAGGGAGAAGATGTTTTTTACCCAGGTTCGGGCCCTCTCGATGGAGGTAATACCCTACTCCTGCTTGATTAATATTGATGATATGGGTAGTACAAGAGTAGATCTACCACGAGGTCAAGGAGGCTAATCCCTAGAAGCTATCCTATGGTATGATTGTTGTGTATGGAGTTGATTGCCTACGGACTACAACCCTCCGGTTTATATAGACACCGGATAGGGTTAGGCTTACATAAAGTCGGTTACAATGGTAGGAGATCTTGAATATCCGCATCGCCAAGCTTGCCTTCCACGCCAAGGAAAGTCCCATCCGGACACGGGACGAAGTCTTCAATCTTGTATCTTCATAGTCCAGGAGTCCGGCTGAAGGTATAGTCCGGCTACCCGAACACCCCCTAATCCAGGACTCCCTCAGTAGCCCCTGAACCAGGCTTCAACGACGACGAGTCCGGCACGCAAATTGTCTTCGGCATTGCAAGGTGGTTTCCTCCTCCAAGTCCTTCATAGAAGATTGTAAACACCAATAGTAGTGTCCGGCTCTGCAAAATAAGCTTCCACATATTGCCATAGAGAGAATAATATTAACACAAATCAAATCTGCTGACGTATCTCGCAGTGCATCATCACACTACAGCCAAGTCCTTTACTCGAATCGTTTTTACTTTTCCACCTCAGCATGTTTTGCGAGGCGGTTTCCTTGGCATGTCTTGTCAAAGCAGAGATCGGTTACCCACTTTATGGGATTCTCATCAATACGGATGTGGGTAATCCAGCCGCGCCATTTATCACGGCGCTTGGGAGGCAAGCGAGTTTTACTAGGCTGGTGGGGATGCACAACCGCACCCGCCCATATAAGGGGATAAGGATCCACCTTTTTACCTATGCCTTCTTCCTCCTTTGCCTATCCATCTCCTGCGCACTCGTGCTCCAGCGCCCAAGCCCGCACTTCCCACCTCAACCTTCTCCAGTGATGTCCGGAGCGGGAGGCAAGTGGATGGTCTCCTCCGTCACAGAGGGCCATGTCAAAAAGCTAAGGAAGGCCGGATACTTGTCCAAAGACATCGCGCACCGGCTTCCCGAGGAGGGGCAGCTTCTCCCCACCCCAAGGCCCCATGAGAGGGTAGTATTCCTTCCCCACTTCCTCCGCGGACTGGGTTTTCCACTCCACCCATTTGTTCGGGGGCTCATGTTTTACTATGGCCGGGATTTCCATGATCTGGCCCCGAACTTCGTCCTCAACATCTCGGCGTTTATCGTCGTGTGCGAGGCCTTCCTCCGCATCCGCCCCCATTTCGACCTCTGG
This sequence comes from Triticum dicoccoides, assembly GCF_002162155.2. Lineage (NCBI taxonomy): Eukaryota > Viridiplantae > Streptophyta > Magnoliopsida > Poales > Poaceae > Triticum > Triticum dicoccoides. The sequence goes on from NC_041382.1 coordinate 685,175,353, forward strand.
CTCAAGACCTTCAACGTCAAGCCCAAGGTGGTGCGCGGCAGCCAGGCGGAATGCGGAGGCGCCATGGCGGGCAAGATGGCCAACGTCCTATGGCTCGAGGGCTCCTTCATAGAGACCCTGAAGGGGTGGCAATCGTGGTGGTTTTACATCACCGAGCCGCGCGATCCGAAATGGATCGCAACCCCCGAGTTCCGATCCGGACCCCCACGCGGCTTATGTCCTGGAAAGAGACGGGCCTGTCATGGGGCGATGAAAAAGAGGTGACCGGACTGCAGACATGCATCCAGTCCCTAGTGAGCAAGCCGATCAAGCTCGTCAATGTAGTCCAGGTTATGCTCGTCCACCGGATACTCCCGTGTCAACAATGGGGCTTTAATCTGTGGGAGTTCAACCCAGCGCAGCACCAAACCCTTAACAGGCTCTTCGACACGACGTATGAAGATGTCTGGAAGGTGCTAACCAAAGGCGCCGAGGCTCCCACATCCGCCTCCGAGGACCGCGGATACAGCTCGCAGCGTCACGCTAGCGAGGTAAGCTATTTTCACCTTTTACAGGATGTTAAGTTTTTTCATAGTTTGACTATATGCGGGATCTAAGCTCCCTTACCTTTGACAGGCTTGGCGGGCGAAGTCCGGATCGATTAACTGTCTAGCTCCCTTGCCCGAAGACCCAGTCCCCGCTCTACTAGCGAAGTTGCTGGTTCCGGCACCTTATGTGGTGCCGGAGAAGAAGGCCAAGAAGAAGAAGGCCACGTGGACTCGAAAGAGTTCCCGGCATATGGTGGTGTCGGACTCGTCGTCCGACGAGTCCGAGACGCACTCCCCCCGTGAAGATGAGGAGGAGGAAGAAGAAACCTCTCCCCCCCAGCGGGGGGAGGAGAGAAGAGGAAGGCCGCCCCAACGGGGGAGGCCGAGGGGTCTAGGAAAAGGAAGACCCCTCCGCCGGACTACGCCCCCAACACCGAAGAGGGCAAAGAGGAGTGGCCAAACAGGGCCAAGCGTCCGACGAAATCTTAAGTTCGGATATCAGAATAACTCATGATGTTCCTTTGTTGCACAGCTTTCCCTAATGTCGAACATAATTATGCCGCGAACATAATTATGCCGTGAACATAATTATGCTGAACAGCTTAACTCAACAAGTCGTCGAGCGGCTCCCTGGATTCATCGGACGTGAACTCAGTTTCGCCCGCTGTCTCTCCCCGCATTGCGGACGACACCGAAGTGGCGTCGCAACAAGCTCCGGGGCAGGAGGAGGTGGTCCTGGAGGAGCCACAGGGCGACCTCCCGGACCCCAGGAGTAAAGGGGACAAGACCCCCCAGGGCTCCAAGTCCGGCTTTGTGCCGGACACCGCGCCGGAATCTTCAACAGTCCGGACCGCGGTAGGCGAACTCCTTCCAAGAGGAGCAAGCCTTTTGAGCCGGCGGCCTCCGTCCAACCAGAGGTGCCGGACAATCTACTCGAGGTGCTTGACGGCGCCTCCATCAACGAGGAGCACCGTACTATTATGAGTACGGTGATCCAGAAGGTTTAGTCCGCCAAGAGCGGACTGAGTGAAGCTTGCGCTAGCCTCCTAACAGGCTTCGAGTTAAGTAAAAATATGTAAAAATATAACCGCATAGACAGTAGCCCCTGATGCTCTGTTTGGCGTTCGGAAAGAAAAGCCGAATAGAGGATCTAGTAAATTTCCCAGGAGTCTAACAATAAGGAGTCAATATGGGTGTGCAGGCTTCGCTGCTATCCACCGCCGCACTGACTGCGGAGGTGGGTGTCCTGAAATAGGACCTCAAGCGGACCGAGCAAGAGCTTGGACTTGACAGCGGCAGCTCGAGGAAAAAGAAGGTAGGAAATACCTTACAGAAAAAGTACCTATAGAGAGGTGCGATTGCAAAAAATAACAGGATTGCACTGCTTATTATAGGGGCCACGACTCAGGTGGCAACCCTCAAGCAGGTGCTGTCCGAGGCCGAAAAGAAAACGGCCGCGGAGCACACCGAGCGAGAGAAACTTGGGGCTCAGGTCAGCGAGGTGCAGCAAGAGCTTCAGGCTCTCATGAAAAAACATGAGAGTTTGGAGCTTGAGTCAAAGACCCAAGCGTCCGAGCTCGCGGCGACCCTTGAGACTGTCAAGTCTGCCAAGGCCGAAGCCCAAAAGGCCCTCCAAGAGTTGGAGGAGATTAAGAAGATAGCAGCGGGTAAGGCATTCTTTATGCAAAGTAGAAATATAAAAGTAAACTACTTGTTACTTACCCGAATCCGGAGTTCTCCAGGGGCATTCGCAGATCTTCCCCGCAGTGTATCCGCCGCCGCCGCATTCTACCGAGCTGAAGAGGGCAGCTCGACAGAGAAGGTGTTCCGGTCTCACTATGCTGAGGCCGGACACCCTGTGCCCTTGAGCGACCAGCTGAAATAGCTGGTCGAGCTCCACAAGGCGGCCGAACATGCCATGAAGGGCTTCATAGTTTGACTGTGGCCCAGAGAGGCCATGCCTGGGAGCTACTTTGGGCTGGTGCGGCGGCTGGTGGAGGCCTGTCCAAGGCTCGAGGTCATCAAGCGCTCCGTCTTCATCGAAGGTGCCCGTCGGGCCCTTGCCTGTGCAAAGGTGCACTGGGCTAAGCTGGACGGTGAGAAGCTTGTGAAGGACAGGCCGCCGCCGGGGAAGGAGCATCGCAAGCCCGAGAACTATTACAAGGATGTTCTTGCGGGTGCCCGCCTTGTGGCGGATGAATGTACCAAGGATGTAATTTTTGAGTAAACTCGCTCGTTTTTATCCTGTGCACTGAAAACTTGTTCATAGGTGCTTAAGCAATGCTTGTTGAATTTAAAATATTATTTTCTGTGCGGCCGTTTATCAAAAAATTGAGAGATGGCAGTCGTCGACTTCTGCCCCCATGCCACTAGTGCTGGGGTGTTCGGGATAAACCTGAGCGCTCTTTTTCCCATAGTTGGGTCCTTTGAGGGAGGCGCTCAGCACAACGAACCAGGCAATCGTACTATAATGCTTGAACACTCTCACTTAGCCATAGAACTTTATAATTTTAAATTTCGGCGAAGCCCCTAGTTCGGAAGACCGACTTCGAGGCGCTATCCACGCCTTGGCCGGACAAATCCGGCTCCTCGCTCGAAGCACCATAAGTCTTTAGGGACTCGAAAAAACCTCTCGAACAGCGACCGGTCTCTCGCCTCATCATGACAGTCAGTTTTAGCTTTCTCCACTGAGGTGCTTAACCCAGCTCAACCGGGGCACAATCGCAGTGGTTCTCCTAGTGCTACCTTAGCCGATATAGCGGAACGTAAGGCACCAAAACATAGGAGCCGGGCAAACTCAACTATTGACCCAAATCATGATTCGGAGCCGATGCATATAGTGCTATAAGTTCGGGGTGCCGCACTTGTGAAAGTGTACGGACTTCTCACACCATATTAAAGGGTACTAAAGCCCCTGGTGTACTTGCCGTACCACAGTGTACGGGTGCAACATGTCATTAATGAACATATATAAAAGAGAGTAATGCAGAAAATAGACAAAAGCTATGCATTGTTTATATAAAGGCTATTTATCAAAGCCGAACGATACAAATAGTGCGGTAAGCAAAAGATATTGGACTATTCAGTATGTCCTGACCGGGGGCAGGCCGCGGAATTGTATTTAAAACAGGTATACCGCTCGTAACAGAGACCACCTGGGAGTTCCATAGTGCGGCATGGCTTGTCTGCCTCCCTGGATCTTGCATCGTTTGTGCAGCAGTCGAATTGCCGAACAGGTCGTCCGAAGTATGGAGTCCTGAAGGTAAGAAAAAATTAAAAAGAGAATCCGGCAGCCCCTAGTACGTTTTAAGCCGTATTCTGGGCGTGCCATTATTGTGCCCCTCCCCCTGTCCCATGGTATTTCAAGGGCGTAGTTATGTACGCGAGGTACTGGTTTCGCTATGTCGCGACAGCTGGGGTTGGGGCCGCATTGCTACGCTTGCTCAGAGTGTGCCAGGCGGTCCTGCTGTGGGTTACTCCGGGCGCGCTTGGTAGTGTCTGGTTTTTTAATGGCCGGACTAGAGAATTGCCTGAGAATGCTACTTCGTACCTCCACTGTGAGAGCCGCCGTATGCTCCTCCTTACGGAGGGAGTGTTCGGTATTTCCGTTGACCGTAATTACTCCTCGAGGGCCTGGCATCTTGAGCTTGAGATATGCGTAGTGCGGCACCGCATTGAACTTTGCAAATGCGGTTCGTCCGAGCAGGGCGTGATAGCCACTGCGAAACGGGACTATATCGAAGATTAACTCTTCGCTTCGGAAATTGTTTGGGGATCCAAAGACCACGTCAAGTGTTACTGAGCCTGTACAGTTGGCTTCTACACCTGGTATAATGCCTTTAAAGGTCATTCTTGTGGGTTTAATCCTTGAGGGATCTATGCCCATTTTCCGCACTGTATCCTGATAAAGCAGGTTCAGGCTACTGCCGCCGTCCATGAGGACTCTTGTGAGATGAAATCCGTCGATGATTGGGTCAAGAACCAATGCGGCGAAGCCGCCATGACGGATGCTAGTGGGATGGTCCCTTCGATCAAAAGTGATCGGGCAGGAGGACCATGGGTTGAACTTTGGGGCGACTGGCTCTATCGCGTATACGTCCCGTAGCGCACGCTTCCGCTCCCGCTTGGGAATGTGGGTTGCGTATATCATGTTCACCGTCCGCACTTGTAGGGGAAAGCCCTTCTGTCCATTGTTGTTCGGCAGCTTGGGCTCCTCGTCGTCGCTGTGCAGCCCCTTGTCTCTGTTTTCGGCCCTTAACTTGCCTGCCTGCTTGAACACCCAACAATCCCTGTTAGTGTGATTGGCTGGCCTTTCGGGGGTGCCATGTATCTAGCACAAGCGATCGAGTATTCGGTCCAAACTGGATGGGCCCTGAGTATTCTTTTTGAATGGCTTTTTCGGCTGACCGGATTTATAGCCTTTGAATCCGGCATTTACTGTCGTGTCTTCATTGCTGTCGCTGTTAACACGGCGTTTTTGCTTATTCCGACGTGTCCTGCCACTTTTGTCCTTGGTATCTGAATTACCAGGGTTCTTTGATAAGTTGTTACTGCGAGCTAGCCAGCTGTCTTCTCCCGCGCAAAAGCGGGTCATGAGTGTCGTGAGGGCTGCCATGGATTTTGGCTTTTCCTGTCCCAGGTGCCGGGCAAGCCACTTGTCGCGGATGTTATGCTTGAAGGCTGCTAGGGCCTCTGCGTCTGGACAGTCGACTATTTGGTTTTTCTTTGTTAGGAACCGTGTCCAAAATTGTCTGGCCGATTCCTCTGGCTGCTGAATTATGTGGCTTAAGTCGTCGGCATCCGGCGGTCGCACGTAAGTGCCCTGGAAGTTGTCGAGGAATGCGGCTTCCAGGTCCTCCCAAGAACCGATTGAGTCTACTGGCAAGCTGTTAAGCCAATGCCGGGCCGGTCCTTTAAGTTTGAGCGGGAGGTATTTGATGGCGTGTAGATCATCGCCGCGTGCCATGTGGATGTGAAGGAGATAATCCTCGATCCATACCGCCGGATCTGTTGTGCCATCGTATGATTCGATATTTACGGGTTTGAAACCCTCTGGGATTTTATGATCCATTACTTCATTCGTGAAGAATAGCGGGTGTGCGCCGCCTCTGTACTGGGCTATATCACGACGTAGCTCGGAAGCGCTATGTCTGTTGTGTTCGGCCTGGCCGGATTTGTTGTATCCAGAGTGAAGATCATTGTCACATGCCGTAGGACTCCTGCGTGATCCGTAGATCGATCTTGTTTGTCTTGCCTTATCCTCCAGTATGTCTCGTAGGTCGGGCGCATTTTCCCGTGCCTTAGTTGAGCGGCGTCGGGGCATGGCTTGGGTGGAGGGCCGAGAGGCCTCTCTGTCGCGGCCGCGAGGTGGCCGGTCTGCCATGTCATGCGCTGGTGATGTAGGTGCTTCCTCGTCTGATCGGGGTAGCGGCCTGCGCTTCAGGTAACTCTTGGAGGGGCGTTCGACTTCATACTCTTCGGCCGTAAGGACTTCAGTCCATCTGTCAGCTAGCAAATCTTGGGCAGCTTTAAGCTGTTGCTGCTTTTTCTTGAGGCTGCTTGCCATTGCTAAAAGCCTGCGTTTAAAACGCTCTTGTTCGGCGGGGTCTGATGGTATGACGAATTCGTCGTCATCGAGGCTTGCCTCGTCTTCGGAGGGAGGCGTATAGTTATCATCCTCAACCTCTCAGTCTGCCGCTCTCTCATGAGGGCTGGCTTCTCCATCTTCCTGTGCCGAATCTTGCTGAGGTGGGTGTTCTTCGGCATTATCCGGGGTAGTATTATCTCCCGTGCCGGAATCACCGTTTTTGCTTTGGCGGGATTTAGAGCGGCGCCGCTGACGCCGGCGCTTCGGCTGTTTCTTGGGGGCGTCATCCCCCACTGTTCCATCGCCATCTCCATCTTTTGGAGTATCCACCATATATATGTCATATGACGAGGTGGCCTTCCAGCGCCCTACAGGTGCTGGTTCCTGTTCGTCTCCTACATCGTCGTCCATGTCGTCGATGTCTTCAGAGCTGAAGTCAAGCATGTCGGTAAGATCGTCGACAGTGGCTACAAAGTGGGTGGTGGGTGGGCTTTGAATTTCCTTATCGTCCGTATCCCACCCTCGCTGACCGTAGTCCGGCCAGGGCTCTCCGGATAAAGAGGGAGACTTAAGAGAGTTCAGGATGTCGCCAAAAGGCGAATGCTGAAAGATGTCTGCGGCAGTGAACTCCATTATCGGTGCCCAATCGGATTCGATTGGCAGGGGCGCGCGGGGTTCGGAGTCCGGGTAGGAGTCTGGATCCTCGGAGTCATGGGCCATGCGGAGTGCCGGGCTGGAGTTCGGCTCGATCGCCTCTGAGATTGCAGCCCCTGAGGCAGCGTCTAACCGCTGATCCTCGATCGGCGCAGTATGCTCTGAATCAATGGTCGAAACCGATGCGTATGCGGCCTCCAAGGCGCTGTTCGGTGGCAGAGCTATATCATGCCCATCGAGACAGTGCGGCGCGCTTGGCTGTGGCTCGAATCCGTCGAAGATCAAGTCCCCGTGGATGTCAGCCGTGTAGTTTAGGCTTCCAAACCTGACCTGATGGCCAGGGGCGTAGCTTTCGATCTGCTCCAGGTGGCCGAGTGAATTGGCCTGCAGAGCGAAGCCGCCGAAGACGAAGATCTGTCCGGGGAGAAAAGTTTCACCCTGGACCATATCATTGTTGATGATCAAAGAAGCCATCGGGCCTAAAGGCGACGACACAGAGGAACTCTCAATGAAAGCACCAATGTCGGTGTCAAAACCGGCGGATCCTGGGTAGGGGGTCCCAAACTGTGCGTCAAGGCCGGATGGTAACAGGAGTCAAGGGACAAGATGTTTTTTACCCAGGTTCGGGCCCTCTCGATGGAGGTAATACCCTACTCCTGCTTGATTAATATTGATGATATGGGTAGTACAAGAGTAGATCTACCACGAGATCAAGGAGGCTAAACCCTAGAAGCTAGCCTATGGTATAATTGTTGTGTATGGAGTTGATTGCCTACGGACTACAACCCTCCGGTTTATATAGACACCAGATAGGGTTAGGGTTACATAAAGTCGGTTACAATGGTAGGAGATCTTGAATATCCGGATCGCCAAGCTTGCCTTCCATGCCAAGGAAAGTCCCATCCGGACACGGGACGAAGTCTTCAATCTTGTATCTTCATAGTCCAGGAGTCCGGGTGAAGGTATAGTCCGGCTACCCGAACACCCCCTAATCCAGGACTCCCTCACCGTCCTTGGGAACTGAGTTCTATGTTTGTGATCCATGAACAGCTACTACCACGCATTGGGCTCGAAACCAATGGACCCTCTCGACTTATTAACTGCCCCTGCCCTATGTCTAGGAGTTGCAACTAGTTTCTGGTGTTTGTAGGATGTGTTGGAGGCCGTGCGTAGCGCTGACCCTGGGGGTGGGCTATCATGCGTTAGATACACCGTGGCCGGGTATGTCGGGCGCCCGTTTGGTGTCGTGGAACCCTGTACACATCGTTTGGGGTTGTGAGCGAAACCCCGGCCGGATCTCCTCGCGGATGGAACCCAAATAGGCGATAAACCTGGACTAGAGACTTGTGTGGTTAGTAAGTTCGTGGCCGACTCCCTCGCTAGGCTTCCGCTTGAAGGTTGCCGAGATAAACGACGTGTACATGGTGGTAAGTGGCGAGAGCATGTGTGACAAAGTACACCCCTGCAGGGTTATAAATGATCTATTCAGATAGTCGCGTCCGCGTTAAAGGACCTCTGGGTTGCCTGTACAGTTCATAGACAAGTGAAAGTAGATACTCTAAAATGCGCAAGATAAGTCTGAGTGCTATGGATGGTGTTCTCGTAGGGAGACGGGAGCGGATCCATAGTGGTGTACTGATTGGTGAATATGTGGACTCGTGTGTGCTACCTCAAAAGAGTTACTTGCAGACTTAGTTCAGGATAGCCACTGAGTCAAGCTGGCTTGCTGCAATTAAACTCCATCACCCCCCTTTATTGATACTGATGCATATGTAGCTAGTTCTGATGTAAGTCTTGCTGCGTACATTTGTACTCATGTTTGCTTAATTTATGTTTTTGCAGAGAGATTTCAGTCTCACTAGTAGTACTGTGTGGACTTCGACATTTAGCTTGTTACCTCAGCTACGATCTTGTACCCTTGGGAGGGTCTTGTAGATAGTCAGGCTTCTCAGCCTTTTTCATTTGTAGTTATCTGTACTTAGACCTGTTCATGCTTCTGCTTGTTGCTTGTATGCTCTCTATGTTGGGTCATGAGACCCATGTTTGTAATACTTGGCACCTCAGAGCCTAATGAATAATTACTTTGAGTTGTAGAGTTTTGTTGTGATGGCATGTTGTATTTGCACATATCGAGCATATTGTGTGTATGATTTGAAATGCTTGGTATGTGTGGGATCCGATAACCTAGTTGATTTCCCTTGGTAGCCTCTCTTACCAGGAAATGTCTCCAAGTGCTTCCACTGAGCCATGGTAGCTTTCTACTACTCCGGAACACTTAGGCTGGCCGGCATGTGTCCTTCTTCATTCCTGTGTCTGTCCCTTCAGGGAAATGTCACGCGGTGTCTACCGCAGTCCTGTTAGCCTAGCTGCTATAGCCCGGATTCACTCGCTGATGACCGACACGTTCGTTGCTGGGTCATGTATGCATGTGCCTGTAAGTTAGTGCCACTTTGGGTCTACGACTAGTCATGTCGGCCTGGGTTCTTTGTCATATGGATGCTAGCGACACTATCATATACGTGTGCCAGAAGGCTCGAACGGTCCTGGGCCAGGTAAGGTGGCACCCGTGGGAATACCGTGCGTGAGGCCGCAAAGTGATATGATGTGCTACATGCTAGATTGGTGTGACTTAGGATCGGGGTCTTGACATGGGCTAACAGGACTTCGGTAGACACCGCTTGACATTTCCTCGAAGGAACAGACACATGAAGGAAGAAGGACACATGCCGGCCAGCCTAAGTGTTCCGGAGCAGTAGCAAGCTACCATGGCTCAGTGGAAGCACTAGGAGACATTTCCCGGTAAGAGAGGCTACCGAGGATAAACAACTAGGTTGTCAGATCCCACACATACCTAGCATTTCAAATCATACAAACAATATGCTCGATATGTGCAAACACAACATGGCATCATTACATAACTCTATGACTCAAGTATTTATTCATTAGGATCCGAAGAGTCAAGTATTACAAACATGGGTCTCATGACCGAACATACAAAGCATACAAGCAACAAGCACATGCGGAAGCTTAACTTGTCTGAGTACAGACAACTACAAATGAAGAAGGCTGAGAAGCCTTACTATCTACAAGACCCTCACAAGCATACAAGATCGTAGCTGAGGTAAGAAGCTAAACATTGAAGTCCATGCGGAACTACTAGCGAGACCGAAGTCTCTCTGGAAAAACATAAATTACGCAAACGTGAGTACAAATATAGCCAGCAAGACTTACATCAGAACTAACTACGTATGCATCGGTATCAACAAAGGGGGTGGTGGAGTTTAACTTCAGCAAGCCAGCTTTCACTCGGTGGCTATCCTGAACTACGACTACAAGTAACTCTTTTGAGGTGGCGCACACGAGTCCACATATTCACCATATCAATACACCACTGTGGATCCGCTCCCGTCTCCCTACGAGAACGCCATCAATAGCACTCATGCTTATCTTGCACATTTTAGAGTATCCACTTTCACTTGTCTATGAACTGTACAGGCAACCCAGAAGTCCTTTACCGCGGACACGGCTATTCGAATAGATCATGTTAACCCTGCAGGGGTGTACTTCTTCACACAAGCTCTCACCACTTATCGTTGTTTACACGACATGTACTCGGCAACCTTCAAGCGGAAGCCCAGCGAGGGTGTCAGCCACGACCTGACTAACCACACAAGTCTATAGTCCAGGTTTATCGCATATTCGGGTTCCATCCGCAAGGAGATCCGGCCGGGGTGTCGCTCACGGCCCAAACGATGTGTACAGGGTTCCAAGCCCACCAAACGGGCGATGCTTGGTATACCCGTCCATGGTGCCTAGTCTATCCCAAGCCCACATGTATCGGGTGCCACTTGGTAGACTACTAACACTGCCTACAAACACCAGAAACTAGTTGCAACTCCTGGACAAAGATCAGGTTGATTAATAAGTCGAGAGGGACCGAGTTACCGGAACCCAATGTGTGGTAGTAGCTGTTCCGTGGATCACAAACACAAAACTCAGTTCTTGAGGACGGTTTGAATGAGACAACCCACCATGTACTCCTAAATGGCCTCTCATGGCCACCTTTACCAAATCGTGTTCACACACTTAGCTCTCAACAGTAAGACATGTTCACCACATTCCAATTCATCCCCGATGAATTAGACCTGACTCAACTCTAAGCAGTAGCACATGCATGAATGAGTAGGCACATCAGGGCTCAAACAACTCCTACTCATGCTAGTGGGTTTCATCTATTTACTGTGGCAATGATAAGTCATGCAGAGGAAAGGGGTTCAACTACCACAACATGTAACAGTTGCATCGTTGTTGTCCTAATGCAGTAAAAGAGAGCAAGAGCGAGAGAGTGGGTTGCTTGCCTGGCAATTCTGAAGATAGTGTAGTTCTTCATCGGTGTCATTGATCTCATCATCAGAACATATGTCTACTGAGGGGGAACAACCACCGGTAACAGGGAAAGAACACAATCAATGCAATGCAACAATATGATGCATGATCATGACATGGCAACATGTTGTGATTTGAGATAATGCAACTAGCAACATGTTAAATGAAGTTGGTTTGAACCCTAGGTTCAAATTCAAACCCCATATGTTAATATTCAAGTGCCATTTATTGATTTGTTCAATTCAACAGCTATAAGTTGTTCAGACATGCATGATAAAGGTACAGACGGAAAGATTGGATTTTTCTAATCATTTTCATATATAAATTATTTCATTTGGAGTTAAGGTTGAATTTCTATGATTTTTAGAAGTTTATACTATTTTCTGGAATTTCCTAGTTTATTTTAATCCAGGAAATGTTTTATTGCGTCAGCACTACGACACTGTGACATCAGCAGGTCAACAGCCGGGTCTAGGTCAAACCTGACAGTGGGCCCTGCATGTCAGTGAAACAGTGGCTAATTAAGTTTAGAAATTAAACTAAACTAATTTTAGCAGGGGCGGCCCCACCTGTCATTGACCAAGGGACGTCATTAGCACTAACTTTACGGGGTTAGGCCGCCGTTTAGCCGCCGGCGTCGACCCGAGGCAGCGGAGGACATCGGAAACATCGCTCCAGCGACCATTTGGACGGCGGTTTGGTGCTACGTGCAGCTGGGACTCACGCGCATCTGGCAGTGCAAGCAGGAGGAGCTCGGGTGGAACGAGCTCGCTGGAGTCGAGCTCATGGCGACGGCCGAAGTTCGGGATGGGTCGGGTTTGGCGCTATGATGCATGGGAGGAGGAGATGGTGGGTGCGCTAGGTTCCTAGGAGTGCACTTAGTGTAGTGGTTAGCTCAGGCGTGTGCTTGCACGGTCGTACCACAATGGCGACATGGCCGGCGGTGAGGTGCTCTCGGCTCCGGTGGAAACGGCAGCTATACGGCAAAATCAGCACGGGGAGGAGGGGGTTAGGGGAAGGAGCTCACGGAGGTCTTGCAGGGCAGCTCAATGCGCTCGGGGAGGAGTCAGAGATGACGAGCGGGCGCCGGCAATCTCGGGCATCCGAGGTAGGAAGACGATGGAATTGACAGCGGGGAAGGGCGCCTGTCGGTGTCAAAACCGGCGGATCTCGAGTAGGGGGTCCCGAACTGTGCGTCAAGGCCGGATGGTAACAGGAGACAAGGGACACGATGTTTTTTACCCAGGTTCGGGCCCTCTCGATGGAGGTAATACCCTACTCCTGCTTGATTAATATTGATGATATGGGTAGTACAAGAGTAGATCTACCACGAGATCAAGGAGGCTAAACCCTAGAAGCTAGCCTATGGTATGATTGTTGTGTATGGAGTTGATTCCCTACGGACTACAACCCTCCGGTTTATATAGACACCGGATAGGGTTAGGGTTACATAGAGTCGGTTACAATGGAATATCCACATCGCCAAGCTTGCCTTCCACGCCAAGGAAAGTCCCATCCGAACACGGGACGAAGTCTTCAATCTTGTATCTTCATAGTCCAGGAGTCCGGCTGAAGGTATAGTCCGGCTACCCGAACACCCCCTAATCCAGGACTCCCTCAGCGCCCAACAAGTTGTAGCTTGATGGAGACGAAGAAGAGATCATGGTGGAGCTCTGGGGCACGTCGAGGGGAGGAGGAGGAGGCAGTGGCTACGGTGGCAGCGGGCGGTGGCGACGAGCATGCTCGGGTGCGCTACGGGGAGAGAGCAGAGGAGGGGAGAGGAGGAGTGGGGGATCCATACGACTCCAGGGGGTCGTGGTGCATATCTAGGGCGTCGAGGGGGAAGCAGCAAGGAAAGTCCCATCCGGACACGGGACGAAGTCTTCAATCTTGTATCTTCATAGTCCAGGGGTCCGGCTGAAGGTATAGTCCCGCTACCTGAACACCCCCTAATCCAGGACTCCCTCAGTAGCCCCCGAACCAGGCTTCAATGACGATGAGTCCGGCGCGCAGATTGTTCGGCATTGCAAGGCGGGTTCCTCTCCAAATCTTGTGTACCTGTAGGAATAATGTCCGATTTTTGTAATGTAGTGCTCCTCGGCTTCCACGCCCAATATTGGCCGTCTTCCAGGTGTTCAAACGAATGCAAAAATCCGGGGTGTTTTTACATCCACACCCCTAGCCGTATAAACGAGCCGCCTATTTAACGGGATGGGGATTTAGGTCCAAACCACATCTTCTCCTTTCCGCGAGTTATCATCAGAGCGCTTCCAGCAAAGGTCCATTCCAACATGACCAGCTGTCGCAGCTCCTCCCCTCGCCCCTCCGGTCCCAAACCTGGGGACTGGGAGAGTTGCACCATCCCGCATAGCGAGTTAGCGTCACTTCAGGCCAAGGGATTTCTCCCTCAGGCATACATGGTCCCAGTCCGAGCCGGTCTCGCCACCTATAATGGCGGAAAACAAGCGGAGAGCACCCCCAATCCTTCTAAAGGAGAGAGGGTGTGCCTCGTCCCCTATCTAATAAGGGGACTGGGATTTCCAATTCACCCATTTCTCCGCGGGCTTCTGGAGTTCTACGGCCTCTAGCTGCACAACCTCACGCCCGCCTCCGTATTGCATATTGCGGGTTTCGTCGCCCTTTGCGAGCTATTTTTAGGCGTTGAGGCTCATTTCACGTTGTGGAAGAGGTTATTCTGCCTGGTGCCCTGTTCTAAAGAGGGGTCTATATACCAAGTGGGCGGAGCCGAAGTATGGCGCATCACCGGGACCGGATACCTATCCGGAACCCCGAAGAAGGCATCCGAGGACTGGCCTTCGGAATGGTTTTATATAGATGACGTCCCGATCCCGGACCCTATCCGGGTCGGTCTCCCTGAGTTCAACAGTGCTCCATTGAAGAAACGCTTGAGCTGGCATCCGCGGAGCTCTCAGAGAGAAAGCGACAGAGACGTCCTTTACCTGATGGGCCGGATAAGACTGTTGGCTCATTCCGGACTAACCATGTTTGGAGTCATGGCTGCATGCATTATGCAGGGGGTGCAGCCACTTCAATATAGAGGCCACCCCATGTGGGATTTCAACGGGGAGGATGACGCCACCCGTTACGGTCGTAAGGGGCCGGCTTCAGCTGCTGCCCTAGTAAAGATCTTATCCTCTTTGTAAAAGGGAGAAAAGGAGGAATTCCTCCGCGTCAACCCGCAGGCCGGATTTACTATGTACGATCCTCCAAGTTGGGTAAGTGAACAACTGCGCTTGCCCGTTTGTTTTGTACTCCCACAGTTAGATATGTAGTCTAACGACTTCAATGCAGGAACTGTGACAGGTGGTAAAGGATATAAACAGCCGCCCTCCACAACCCGAGGACCCAGAACGGTCCCTCGATTCGAACTCTGAAGAGGATCCGGACATATCTGTGGAGCTTATCGACGGGGTGATCCATCAGCTAAGCAAGGACAATACCTTGGTAGCCATCACGGCTGATTACCCAGGGTTAATCCCGGCCTCCCAGGTGACAGAAACCGGAGTGTCATTCCCTTGAGAGAGATTCCACTCTCACGTATTCTGGTGCTTCTAACGACAACCGTGTTTTGCAGGGGAGATTTCTGAGGCAGGAGGCCGAACCTGCGGCGGCTAGCCAACGAGGGGCCGTAGGGCCCCGTGGGGCAAAAAGGAATGTAGTCCGTACTGAGATGCCGGCGCAAAGGTATAGCGCACCCTCTGCTTCCCTGGTGTTATTCTGTCCGGGCATATTAATGTCCGTGCTATCTTCAGAATGAAGAGACCTCGCCGGACTATATCCGGAGAGGTTGCCAATCCTGCCTCTACCAGCCAGGCTCCAATGTCTGGCCAGGAAGCGGAGGCGAGCACAAGGCGTGCACCGGACGCTCCTCCGACAGAGGATGCGGACAGGCTGTCTGCCACAAATTCTGAAGTGGAGAGTGCCATGAACCACAGGCGTCGCTGGACAGTTCTACGCGACGCTTGTTTCTCGCAAGAGGCTTTAGATGCCTTTAATTCGGGAGATGCGTACCTCCGTGCCGCTCAAAATGGTTTAGCCAGAGCCACGGAGCAGTATGTAAAAGACATACGGGTAAGAAAATTTTGGTCAATATATATATACCCATAGCCCCCGAGACTTGAAACAGTTAGAGCAACTGATTTAAGGATCATTTAATATTCAGGTTCTTGCAGAGAAGAATACTGTACTGTCCCAGGAGCTAGAAAAGTGCAAGGCCCAACTAGAGGCCGCACTAGCCACAGCAGGGGAGTCCAAAGAGACCCCCTCAGGTAAGATACACTTCGAAAGATTAGTATTGTGTGGTGTGGGGTGCAAATCTGACAAATCATGTTGCAGATGGCGCCGGACTCGATCCAGAAAAGCAACAACTCTTACACCGGCTAAAGGCCGGTGAGAGTACGTTGACAAAGGTGAGGCAAGAGAAGAATGATCTTCAGGATGCCAACACCAGGCTGGACGTCGAACTTAAAGATGTTCGTGGCTAGCTGTCGGACTCCATGAAGGAGAATCAACGGCTTTGACGTGGCATATTTAGTAAGTGCTTGAACGAACATTGAAAAAAGAGTTCGGCGAGGAAGTCGACTAACAGAGTAATGTCTGTAGGTATGCTCACAGGTCGTCCTGCAGAGGAGATGCCCGGTTCTACGAGTGACCTTCTTCCCAAACTCATGCAACTGCACGAGCGAATTCGGTAGGCGATGCAAGGTGTTGCCCAAGCCTTATGGCCTGCCCACTCCATGCCCGAGGGCCTTGGAGAGCTTGCAGAGAAGCTGAAGGGAACTCGGCGGCGCTTCCGGTTGTGGAAGATATCGGCCTGCCGACAAGGCGCTAGGGAAGCCTGGGCCATGGTGAAAACCCGTTTTATGAAGTCTGACCCAAACCACATGGCCGAGGTCGGACCAATGGGGCCTGACAGGAAGGAGATCCCTGTGAGCTTAGTATACAGCCAAGTAGAGTTGGCCGTGAAGTATTCCCAGCAGGACTGTAAATTAGACAGCCTGTTAGACGGTATAGAAGAGGAATACAATCAGTCAGAATGACTATGTAATTTTGAATTGACATGTGTAATGCCTTCTAGCCGGATTGTAGATCGTTTGTCGTTGCCGACCTTTTCGCTTCAACCTCAGGACTTGAGGGTCCGGAGTGTGTCCGAATACCATAGCAGTTATATAAGAACTGTGGTATGCGTGGAGACTAGGCGTAGGGGTCATTAGTGCTTTATCAAACAAGTGCCCAACTAGTTATGTTATATTACATGGTTAGTAAGAAACATCTTCCAGAGAGAATAGTTCTGTTAGGGGTTCCTTTCGCTGGGAGGCATGCCCTAAAGTGCATGTCCGGACTACATAAAAAGATGCAGAAAAAGCATCTGGGGGCGCATAGAATGAGTAAAAAGATCATATTTTATCTCACCGGCCGAATATTCCCTTAAGAACGCTAGCTTTAGGCTTCACCCAGTCTGAGGTACACATCTGGCAGACCCGGTAGTAACAATCGCAGAGGTGCTCCCTTTACAGCCTAGCCGAACAATCGGGAACGTAGGGGTAAGCACAGGAGCCAGGCAACCCAGCTTGGCCAAATCTTAAGTCATATCGATGCATATAATGGTGAAAAAGGGTACATGCGGAAGTTTGACGCATGTGTTGGGTGTAAAGCCCGTATAAATAAGCTTCTGTTAAAGAAGCCCCCAGGTTTAATGAGCGCGAGTGGCGCGTCACTAGATGAGCCTTTAAGGGCTATAAAATAAAAGAGGGGAAGGAGAGAAATGTAAGACAGAAAAATGCAAAAAAATGGACAGAGGAAGGAGACGAACACAAAGTCCGGTGCTAGGCATAGAATCTTCGGAGACGGGTGGCGTTCCACGGGTTCGGCTCGAGTCGGTTATCCGACGCATCTCGTAGGCGGTACGCCCCGCCAGTCAGGACTTGGTCGATTATGAATGGACCTTCCCACTTGAGCTTGAGTTTGTCCTTTTTCTTATCCGGCAGGCGTAGAACTAGTTCGCCAACATTGTAATTTTTGGCCCGTACTTCTCTGCTTTGATATTTCGGGCCTGCTGTTGATAAAATGCGGAACGGGCTTTTGCCACGTCACGCTCCTCCTCCAAGGCATCCAAGTTGTCCTGCCGATCGAGCTCGGCTTCTCTTTTTTCGTACATGCGCACTCTAGGTGAGTCATGAATTATGTCGCAAGGCTGAACTGCCTCTGCGCCATACACCATAAAAAATGGTGTGTATCCGGTGGTGCGATTTGGCATGGTCCGCAGCCCCCATAGCACGGAGTCGAGCTCCTCTACCCAGTGCGTGCCAGTCTGGGTTTAATGCCGCTCATGATAAGACCATTTGCACGTTCGACCTAGCCGTTGGTTTGTGGGTGATAGACGGAAGCATAATCGAGCTTGATGCCCCTGTTTTTGGACCAGAGTTTTACCTCGTCGACGGTAAAGTTTGTACCGTTATCGGTTATGATGCTGTGGGGGACGCCATATCGGTGTACAACCCCGGATATGAAGTCTATCACAGGTCCGGATTCGGACGTTTTAACAGGCTTGGCTTCTATCCATTTGGTGAATTTATCCACCATGACCAGTAAGTATTTTTCCTATCGGTCCCACCTATAAGGGGTCCGACCATGTCAAGCCCCCAGACCGCAAAAGGCCAGGTGATGGGTATAGTTTGGAGTGCGGTTGGTGGCATATGGCTTTGGTTGGCAAAAAGTTGTCAACCAGCGCATCGTTGGACTAGGTCCTGAGCGTCTGCCCGGGCCGTCGGCCAATAAAAGCCTGTACGGAAAGCCTTACTAACAAGGGACCGAGCAGCGGCGTGGTGACCACTGAGTCCGGCATGAATTCTAGCCAGAAGGTTCCGCCCTTCCTCTTCGGAGATGCACCTTTGAAGGACTCCGGTAGCGCTTTTCTTATAAAGCTCTCCCTCATGGACTCTATAGGCTTTAGATCGCCGCACTATGCAGCGGGCCTCGTTTTGGTCCTCCGGGAGTTCCTGCCTAGTAAGGTAGGCTAGGAATGGTTCTGTCCACGGGGCGATGACCGCCATTATTACATGGGCTGAAGGTGTAATTTCATTGGCAGAGCCTCCAATTGTGTCAGATTGTTCGGCGTCGAGTGGTGCGGCTGGGTCCGGGCTGTTATTTGCGGGTTCCCCCTCCCATGCTACGGATGGCTTGAACAATCTTTCCAAAAAGATGTTGGGGGGGGGGGACTGCATCACGTCTTGCTCCGATGCGTGCCAGGACGTTCGCTGCTTGATTGTTTTCTCGGGCTATATGGTGAAACTCCAGCCCTTCAAACCGAGCTGACATTTTTAGGACGGCGTTGCGGTAAGCTGCCATTTTTGGGTCCTTGGCGTCGAAGTCTCCATTTATTTGGGATATCGCGAGGTTTGAATCCCCGCGTACCTCTAGGCGCTGGATACCCATGGATACTGCTATCCGGAGGCCATGTAGGAGGGCCTTATATTCGGCTGCATTGTTGGAATCCATGTACATGATCTGGAGCACATATTGGACTATGTCTCCTGTGGGGGATGTCAGGACGACGCCAGCCCCCAGTCCGGCCAACATTTTGGAGCCGTCGAAATGCATAATCCAGTTTGAATACGTCCCGTACTCTTTAGGGAGCTCGGCCTCCGTCCATTCTGCGACGAAGTCGGCCAAAACTTGCGATTTAATAGCTCGCCGTGGCTTATAGGTTATATCAAACGGGAGAAGCTCGATGGCCCATTTTGCAATCCGGCCCATTGCGTCGTGGTTGTTGATAATATCGTTGAGTGGTACTTCCGAGGCTACTTTTATGGAACACTCTTGAAAGTAGTGTCGTAGCTTCCGGGATGCCATGAATACCGCGTATGCAATCTTTTGATAATGCGGGTACCGTGATTTGCATGGAGTGAGGACGGTGGATACATAGTAGACCGGCCTTTGAAGGGGGAATTTGTGTCCATCCGTTTCCTACTCGACAACGAGTACTGCGCTGACAACTTGATGTGTTGCTGCAATGTACAATAACATTGGTTCGCCGGTGTTCGGCGCGGCCAGGACTGGGTTTGTTGCCAATATGGCTTTTATTTCATCAAGTCCGGCCGTGGCGGCCTTCGTCCACTCGAAGTGTTCGGTGCGCCGAAGGAGGCGATAGAGGGGTAGTGCCTTTTCTCCCAAGCGGGAGATGAAGCGGCTTAAAGCCGCCACGCATCCGGTTAATTTTTGTATTTGTTTGAGGTCCTTTGGGATATCCAATTGTGACAAAGCTTGGATCTTGGCTGGATTTGCTTCAATTCCTCTACCGGATACAATAAAGCCCAAGAGCTTTCCGGCTGGAACGCCGAAGACGCATTTTTCCGGGTTGAGCTTGATGTCATATTTTCGGAGGTTATCGAATGTAAGCCTCAAGTCGTCTACTAGAGATTCGACATGTCTTGATTTGACGACCACATCATCCACATACGCCTCCACTGTTTTGCCGATCTGATTTGCCAGACATGTCTGGATCATGCGCTGATATGTTGCGCCAGCGTTTTTTAGCCCGAAGGGCATTGTGTTGAAGCAGAATGGGCCGTATGGTGTGATGAATGCTGTTGCAGCTTGGTCTGATTCTGCCATCTTGATTTGATGGTAACCGAAGTATGTGTCGAGGAAACACAACGAATCGTGTCCTGCGGTTGCATCAATAATTTGATCGATGTGGGGGAGGGGGAAGGGATCCTTTGGGCAAGCCTTGTTAAGGTCTTTAAAGTCAACACACAGGCGCCAGGATTTGTCCTTCTTTGGTACCATCACCAGGTTTGCTAGCCAGTCCGGATGTTTTATGTCTATGATGAATCCGGCCTCCAATAGCTTGGCTAGCTCCTCTCCCATAACCTGTCTCTTGGGTTTGGAAAAACGCCGATGGGCTTGTTTGACAGGTTTAAATCCTTTTAGGATATTTAAGCTGTGTTCGGCCAGCCTGCGTGGGATCCCTGGCATGTCTGAAGGGTGCTAGGCAAAGATGTCCCAGTTCTCTCGTAGGAACTCTCGTAGTGCGGCGTCTGCATCAGGGTTCAGTCGTGCCCCGATTGAAGCTGTTTTATTGGGGTCCGTTGGATGGACCTGGAATTTGACTATTTCGTCGGCTGGCTTGAAGGATGTGGATTTGGATCTCTTATCGAGTATCACATCATCCCTTTTAACCGTGGAGCGCAGCGCAGTCAGTTCCTCGGCCACTAAGGCTACGGATAGCGCCTCAAGGGGTAATGCGGCCGTCTTGTTTTCGGCGCGGAGTGCTATGTACGGATCACTAGCTAGAGTGATAATTCCATTGGGCTCGGGCATCTTAAGCTTCATGTACCCGTAATGGGGTATTGCTTGGAAGATTGTGAATGCTTCTCGCCCTAGTAAAGTGTTATATCCGCTCTTAAACGGGGCCACCTGAAACGTGACTTCTTCGGACCTGTAATTATCCAGCGTGCCGAACACCACATCTAGTGTGATTTTTCCTGTGCAGCGCACTTCCCGACTAGGGATTATTCCTCTAAAGGTTGTGCTGCTTCGCTCGATGCGGTTCCATTCTATTTCCATTTTTTGAAGGGTTTCCTCATAAATGAGGTTCAGTCCGCTGCCTCCATCCATGAGCACCTTGGTGAGGCGAAAGCCGTCCACCATGGGACTGAGGACCAATGCGGCTGGTGCTCGGGCTATTCGGAATCTAGGTTCATCACTTGCGTTGAAGGTAATAGCAGTGTCGCTCCATGGATTTATTGTTGCAACTTGATAGACTCCGGCGAGGCTGTAGAGTGTTCTTTTTCGCATATTGTTTGATGCGAAAGTCTCAAAGACTGTGAGAACGGTACTGGTGTCCTCGGGCTGGCTTTCTGCGGCCTCCAGAATTAAGAGGTCCTCGCCAATTTTGGCCACCTGCCGGAGTATCCAACACGCTCTAAGGCTGTGAGTTGGTGTGGCGTCCTCTGTACTGTGAATTCTGCAGGGTGCATCAAGCCACCTTTCCAGTACGGTTCCATGCCCTGTAGAGGGTTTTGGTTTTTTGGTGTTTATCCTGGGTGTCCTATGATGATGCACCCTCTTAGTTCGGACGGGATTACTATTCAAGGCCGGATTATCCCAAAACTTTATTTTGGTTTTCCAGGCGCTTTCCATCGCACAGTATTTTTGTACTATGGACACCAAGTCAGCGAAGCGTGTAAGATCACGACGACTTACGGCGTTAAGGATTCCCTCGTCCGTGCAATTACTGCAGAAAATTGAGATTGCGTCCCCCTCGCGGCAATCCTTTATCCTGTTCATAACCAGGAGGAATCTGGCCCAGTAATGATGTACTGTTTCCTCGGGCCTCTGCCTGATTTGGGAGAGATCGCTTATGTTCGGGTGGGCGGGTGTCGTTGAATCTGAAACCTCGCCCAATCCAAGATTCGGAGGCCAAAGAGTTTTCGAACTCTGAAGTTTGGATTCACGGATGTTGTCCAGCGAATCTAGCCCATTGCCTGATCCTAAGCTCAGGTCTTGAGTTACATCCTCCTCTCCGCGGGTATCCGGCTTGGAGGAGTCGGGAATTCGGACGTAGCTAGTCCTTAAAATAGATGAAGGGTCGCCGCACTGCGCCTCTACCACGGCAACGTGGTGGGTGACTTGGGGAGAGTTAATTTCTCTTAGATCAGGTTTAAGCCCAACCTGGTCGTAATCCGTAGCAAGCCCCAGGGCAGCGATGCGATCCAAGAGCTTGTTTATGGAAGAGAGCTCCATTGGATCTAGCTGCTCGACGAGCTCCGAGCTGACGTGTAGGTTGCTTTTGATGAACCGAGAGGTCACCGTCGGCGCAACAGCCAAACAGGCGGTCATGAGGAAACCACCTAGCCGGAGGGTTTGGCCGACAGCCAAGGCTCCCTTAGCAATGGTGCCGTCTTTAAAGACGGGGGGAGGCATCCTTCCTGATTGTGACGGCACAGAGGAACTCTCAATGAAAGCACCAATGTCAGTGTCAAAACCGGCGGATCTCGGGTAGGGGGTCCCGAACTGTGCGTCAAGGCCGGATGGTAACAGGAGACAAGGGACACGATGTTTTTTACCCAGGTTCGGGCCCTCTCGATGGAGGTAATACCCTACTCCTGCTTGATTAATATTGATGATATGGGTAGTACAAGAGTAGATCTACCACGAGATCAAGGAGGCTAAACCCTAGAAGCTAGCCTATGGTATGATTGTTGTGTATGGAGTTGATTCCCTACGGACTACAACCCTTCGGTTTATATAGACACCGGATAGGGTTAGGGTTACATAGAGTCGGTTACAATGGTAGGAGATCTTGAATATCCACATCGCCAAGCTTGCCTTCCACGCCAAGGAAAGTCCCATCCGGACACGGGACGAAGTCTTCAATCTTGTATCTTCATAGTCCAGGAGTCCAGCTGAAGGTATAGTCCGGCTACCCGAACACCCCCTAATCCAGGACTCCCTCAGCGCCCAACAACTTGTAGCTTGATGGAGACGAAGAAGAGATCATGGCGGAGCTCTGGGGCACGTCGAGGGGATGAGGAGGAGGCAGTGGCTACGGTGGCAGCGGGCGGTGGCGACGAGCATGCTCGGGTGCGCTACGGGGAGAGAGCATAGGAGGGGAGAGGAGGAGTGGGGGATCCATACGGCTCCAGGGGGTCGCGTGGCATATCTAGGGCGTCGAGGGGGAAGCAGCAAGCAGGAGATGGCCAGGCGTGTGGCTGCGCTTGCCTGGCACACGCCCTCGCCTACAGGCGCGAGGAGGAAGGCGACAGGGAGCCCAGGTGGGCTGGGCTAGTGAGCTGGGCGCCAGGTGAGTAGGCCCAGGTTGGCTTTTCTCTCTCTCTCTCTCTAATTCTTTTGTGTTTTCTATTTTATTTTGTTTGTTTTGATTTAGTAAAAGTACTAAACCATTTTTATAAATCCTGGAATAAATTGTGGGCACATATTGGAATATTCCCAACAACCCTCAGCAGCTTTCAGGATTAATTGGGCATTTAAAATATTTATAGCAGTTAAATGCCCAAATTCAAATACTCTATGGATTAATTCAAAAATCCAAAGTGGCTTATAAAAATGTGCACCATTTTTGGCATAGGTTCTAGACCAATTCAAAAATGATGAACTTTTTCAAAGGCATTTTGGGTTCATTAAAAAGGATTTAATTTTGACCCTAGTTGAATTTCATTTGCTGCTAGGGTTTGAACATCCCCCATTTCAAGTTTAAAAGAAATTTAGACATGATGCAACAACCAAGCTAGTCCAAGTGCATAGCAAGGCTAGGGATGTGACAACTCACCCCCACTAAACAAGAATCTCGTCCCGAGATTCAAGACGTGAGCTAAGAGGAAAGGGGGGTCGCAAAGCTATCACAATCTTCACGATCCAGGTTGCACTTCATAAGAACGTTGATTTGATCATCATCTTTGTCTTGGTGTCTTGCTCCGAGAACTCCAACGAACATGACAATGAGAAGAAAGGAAAACTCTAGAAGAACCGATCTTCTCAAAGATCGAGCAACTCAGGATCAACTCATGGAGTGAGACAAAAGAACGTCTCTTGAGCTGAGACACAAGATACACATCATGGGTGAAAGGAAACAGATGGCGATTGCTCAATTCGGTAGGCAACGATTCCACGCTGAAGAAGATATTGCACTAGTTTCAGAGTAGCGAGGAGATATATTGCCCTGATTCCATAATAGGACACCTTGGGGGTGACTCATAGAAATATTCTCTTGAGTGGCAAATAGAATTAAATTTGATATAGAGATCACTGAAACTCTCTAAACCATCCCAAGGAAAAACACAAACGATCGTTTGAAGGAGTTCGGAGAAATGGCATACTCGGTTTGGAAAGGAAACTAGAGTTACAAGACAACTCAGCAAGCGGAGAACACCTTCTAGATGATGCCGAGGATATAACCCAGTGAATGTGTATGTTCTCTAGAACTTGAGCATTTCCATATCCATCAAGGTTTGCCAACATCTGTGCCAAGATGTCAGTGACACCTCGTACTACCATGATGAATATCAGTGGAGGATGCAAATGCAAAGGGAGATAACACCTTCTCAGATTTCACCTTAGCAAGGCCAAGGAAATAAAATCTAGATGATCGACCAAGAGACATTTAGCACTCCGCTTCTAATATTCTCCTTGATGTACCATCTTAACCCAATACCATTCGGTATCCGGAACATCAAGTAAAGGTCTAACTTCGGGAACTCAAAGAACCCATAAGGAACAACTTATGGACTAAGTCATACCAACTCCCCATGGAAGAATGGCCAAATTGATGAGTCAAGATACTATAATAAGACATCTCCCGGATAAGTGTGTTGGCCATGACATCCACTTAATAGTTCAAAAGACCAATATTATAATTCTTTGGAATGTCCCAACCATCATATCTACCTGAGATTCAGATCTGGTTGGAACATGATATTTCAGATGGCATGCCTGAAAAGGAAAGGTTGCAATGCAAACCGACGAGATGATGTTGCGAGATTCTCAGGAAATGAACTATGATAGCAAGCTCTAAAACATGAGCCGGTTCTGCTACATACATGTGAACACGTTGTCCAAGACAAGCATGATCTTGTAGTAGTCTTATAATAAAACACTACCGAGTTCAGGTGGGGAATCATCATCGCAGATAACGAAGTCCTTTCATAAGGCATGCTCTTAAGAAGGAACTCCTTCTCCTTGAACAAATTAATCAGTGGCTTAGTGTACTAGGAGATACATATGGAATGGAGGTAGCGAGCCTGTCAAACCGTAGAATACTTCGCACATGCATGACTGCCTTGGGATGGTACCAGAGGAAACAAAAACAATCTTTCTCAAACTCATGGTGGCAACTTGCACCAAATGCATGTGAATCAGAGAAAGTCACTTCTTTCATCCGACATATGCTTCATGAACAGGACATGAAGATAATGCTTTTAGAATATTCCAACACTAGCTTAATGTTCAACAAAATCATGGAGAAGATAATTATGTTGCGATGGGCTCAACAACAATTCATCTAGGTTTCCATATATATGGAGTTCCGCGATTAAGTGAACATGGTGATAGCATTGGTCAGACCAAAAGATGTAACGATGTATGCTCGAGGGATCAACCACAAGTAAGACAACATTACGAACATCATTGGTTCTAATTTGACTTGACGATAGCCCATACTCAAGTCAAAGTTTTGACAAGGCAATAGATCCAACAACTGATCACGAGGACCAATCGATGGAGATATCATGTTTCTTCAACACACACACAAACACAAATAGCCCTTTGGAATGAACTAAATCAGATAAAGATTTTATCTTCCAACTCTCCAAGTTGTTGTTTAGCTTAACTAACTAGCTCAGGGGTATCCGACACAGATTCTTGGAGAAAGGGTGGTTTATAGAAAAAACCAACTTGATCACGAACTCAACATAGCAGTCAGGGGACAACCTGGTGATACTTCCGAGAAGATAATCGGAAAATCACGAACCACCAATATGTTATTAAGCTCCAGAACAATCTTGCTTTCCAGGAAAGATGATATGATCAAAAAGTGAGAGATTGATACCATCCAAACTTATTGATCAAAGAGTGCACCAAGAAAAAGGACTAGGTCATATGATCAATCTTAGGATGATGATTCAATATAACCAGCACACTAACAGTAAGAGTATTGTCCATTAACTACCAAGCAACGAGTTGCTCGGGGTATTGATTTCACACATCACAGTTCAATTTTCGGCATTCCAGTTACAACAACACGAGGACCGAAGAATGAATGATGATGGTGAGCAGTATCACTGCATCAAGAATTCATAAGAGATGGCATGCAATTCCCATGATATCCTGACACAAAGATGGTAATACCCCCAGGTAGAACAGATCAAAGGCTGGTGGCAATTTGATCCGCTGAATACAATTGCTTTGACCCAATCCTAGCTATGGATGAGGTACTAGAGTTTGTTTCTCCTTGTCATTCCAGAATAGAATGGCTTGACACGCCACAAGAATATGAGGTATCGATGAGCATGAATACATGACATGCTCTTGACTTTCAAATGATAGACGGAGGTCAGAATACAACTAAAGAGAACAACTGGCAAGAACATATAATTTTCTGAGTTGTGGATGCATAGATTAGTATGTCAAACAAGTTCAACATATTTATTCCGGATAACCCATGCAGAAGACTGGCAGATTCACAATATAGAATGGAGAACTCATCAAGAGCACTCTAGTTGTGATCTTTTGGTTCACAAGAACTTCTGTCATAATGGTTCATGGTATTGGAACAATGATACACCATGGACCTCGAAGACTATCACAAGATTACTAATTTCCTAAAGGAACTAGCAAACACTATCAACATGAAGTAAGTAGAGTGAATCTTGGGTTCAAGAACCCAGAGATAGAATACCTACTAGCTAAATGGCAGCACATGATGCTTTCAAGGATGATGGCCAGAATTATCACACTGGGAACACAACACATGGCTAGATTACTACGTGGTTCTCGAAGACACCTAGGGTCATAATACTAACTCCAACATACATATCACGGCAACGGAGTACCTCAACATACCGTTTAGTGTGCCTAATCTGGCCCAAAGAAACATTGGGAATGGAAAGAAGGAATTTGCAAAAGCATCAGACTAATTAGAAACCTTGGATGACTCGGACAACATAACGACTGTAAATGCTCAAAATTATTTGAGACATCCTGCAAAAATGGTGGCATAACCACTCAACATCACAATATCAATGTTCCGAGAGCAATTGTCAACACACGGAGGTAGTAAGAACAGAACCGAGGCTTGAATCCAACATTCCTACAAGTTTAAGGATTAGTAACACGTGATCCTGATAGAAAGATGAGAAGCCTAGTTCTTAATCCCCATAGAAGAGAAGAGGATGACTCAGATCAGAAGGGCATAAGGTAAAGGAGTAAAAAGATCCTTATGTTCCCTTCCACAATCAATTCCCTTATATAACTAAAGCATTTCTAGACTCAACTTCGACCAGCTTGGCTTGGTAATCCTACATGCAGTCAGGCTCTGATACCAAAGCTGTCAGGACCCCGATCCTAAGTCACACTGATCTAGCATGTAACACATCATATCACTTTGCAGACTCACGCACGGTATTCCCACGGGTGCCACCTTACCTGGCCCGGGACCGTTTGCGCCTTTTGGCTCATGTATATGATAGTGTCGCTAGCATCCATATGACAAAGAAACCAGGCCGACATGACTAGTCTTAAACGCAAAGTGGCACTAACTTACAGGGACAGGCATACATGACCCAGCAACGAACGTGTCGGTCATCAGCGAGTGAATCCGAGCTGTAGCAGCTGGGCTACCAGGACTCCGGTAGACACCGCATGACATTCCCCCGAAGGGACAGACATAGGAACAAAGAAGGACACATGCCGGCCAGCCTAAGTGTTCCGGAGCAGTAGCAAGCTACCATGGCTTAGTGGAAGCACTAGGAGACATTTCCCGGTAAGAGAGGCTACAGAGGATAAACAACTAGGTTGTTGGATCCCACACCTACCAAGCATTTCAAAACATACACACAATATGCTCTATATGTGCAAATACAAAATGGCATCAGAAAGAAACTCTTCAACTCAAAGTATTTATTCATTAGGCTCCGAGGAGCCAAGTATTACAAACATGGGTCTCATGACCCAGCATATAGAGCATACAAGCAACAAGCACATGCGGAAGCTTAACTTGTCTGAGTACAGACAACTACAAATGAAGAATGCTGAGAAGCCTTACTATCTACAAGACCCTCCCAAGCGTACAAGAACGTAGCTGAGGTAAGAAGCTAAACATCGAAGTCCACACGAAACTACTAGCGAGGCTGAAGTCTCTCGGCAAAAACATAAATTAAGCAAACGTGAGTACAAATGTACCCAGCAAGACTTACATCAGAACTAACTACGTATGCATCAGTATCAACAAAGGGGGTGGTGGAGTTTAACTGCAGCAAGCCAGCTTTGACTCAGTGGCTATCCTGAAGTACAACTACAAGTAACTCTTTTGAGGTGGCGCACATGAGTCCACATATTCATCATATCAATACACCACTATGGATCCGCTCCTGTCTCCCTACGAGAACGCCATCCATAGCACTCACACTTATCCTGCGCATTTTAGAGAATCCACTTTCACTTGTCTATGAACTATACAGACAACCCAGAAGTCCTTTACGCGGACCGGCTATTCGAATAGATCATGTTAACCCTGCAGGGGTGTACTTCTTCACACACGCTCTCACCACTTATCGCCGTTTACACGACGTGTACTCAGCAACCTTCAAGCGGAAGCCCAGCGAGGGTGTCGGCCATGACCTGACTAACCACACAAGTCTCTAGTCCAGGTTTATTGCCTATTCGGGTTCCATCCGCAAGGAGATCCGGCCGGGGTGTCGCTCACGGCCCCAAACGATGTGTACAGGGTTCCAAGCCCACCAAACGGGCGACACTTGGTATACCCGGCCACGGTGCCTAGTCTATCCCAAGCCCACCTCTACCGGGTGCCACTTGGTAGATGAAAGGATCGAGAAGAGGTGTCTAGAGGGGGGTGATTAGACACTAAGTAGCAAAAGTTGAAGATTTTAATTTCTTTAAGTTCAAGTGGAGTTTTGGCACAAGTTTAACAAACACAATACATATCAAGCAAGCATGTAAAGAGTATATAAGCAGCGGAAAGTAAAGCATGCAACTTGCAAGAATGTAAGGGGCAGGGTTTGGAGAATTCAAATGCAATTGGAGACACAGATGTTTTTGTCGTGGTTCCGATAGGTGGTGCTATCGTAAATCCACGTTGATGGAGACTTCAACCAACGAAGGGTAACGGTTGCGCGAGTCCACAGAGGGCTCCACCCACTAAGGGTCCACGAAGAAGCAACCTTGTCTATCCCATCATGGCCATCGCCCACAAAGGACTTGCCTCACTAGCGGTAGATCTTCACGAAGTAGGCGATCTCCTTGCCCTTACAAACTCCTTGGTTCAACTCCACAATCTTGTCGGAGCCTCCCAAGTGACAACTAGCCAATCTAAGAGACACCACTCTCCAAGAAGTAACAAATGGTGTGTTGATGATGAACTCCTTGCTCTTGTGCTTCAAATGATAGTATCCCCAACACTCAACTCTCTCTCACAGGATTTGGATTTGGTGGAAAGAAGATTTGAGTGGAAAGCAACTTGGGGAAGGCTAGAGATCAAGATTCATATGGTGGGAATGGAATATCTTGGCCTCAACACATGAGTAGGTGGTTCTCTCTTAGAAAATGTGTATTGGAAGTGTAGGTATGTTCTGATGGCTCTCTCCACGAATGAAGAGTGGGTGGAGGGGTATATATAGCCTCCACACAAAAACTAACCATTACACACAATTTACCAATCTCGGTGAGACCGAATTGAGAAACTCAGTCGGACCGATTTAGCAAACCTAATGACAGTTAGGATTTTCGGTGGGACTGTGATGCAACTCGGTAGGATCAATATGGTTAGGGTTAGGGCATAACGTAATCTCGGTGTGACCGATTACACAAACTCGGTGGGACCGATTTTGGTAATAAGCTAACCAGAGAGTTGGTTAGGAAAACTTGGTGAGACCGATTACACAAACTCGGTGGGACCGATTTTGGTAATAAGCTAACCAAAAAGTTTGCATTGTAATCTTGGTAGTACCGATTGCTCAATGTCGGTGGGACCGATTTTGGTAATGGACATACATAGAGAGATTACAATCCCATCTCGGTGAGACTGAGATCCCTATCGGTGAAACCGATTTGCCTAGGGTTTGTGGCAGTGGCTATGACATCTGAACTCGGTGGCGCCGGATAGAAAGAATCGGTGGGGCTAAGTTTGACTTTTGGTTTAGGTCATATGTGGATGTGGGAAGGTAGTTGAGGGTTTTGGAGCATATCACTAAGCACTATGAAGCAAGAACCTGATCAAGCAACACCTCATCCCTCCTTGATAGTATTGGCTTTTCTTATAGACTCAATGTGATCTTGGATCACTAAAATATAAAATGTAGAGTCTTGATCTTGAAGCTTGAGCTAATCCTTTGTCCTTAGCATCTTGAAGGGGTTCCACATCCTTTAGTCCATGCCACTTAATTTGTTGAACTTGTCTGAAACATACTAGGTAAAAGTATTAGTCCAACAAGAGATATGTTATCATTAATTATCAAAATCACCCAGGGAGCACTTGTGCTTTCAGTACACTACTAACACTACCTACAAACACCAGAAACTAGTTGCAACTCCTGGACAGGGATCAGGTTAATTAATAAGTCGAGAGGGGCCGAGTTACCGGAACCCAATGTGTGGTAGTAGCTGTTCCATGGATCACAAACACAGAACTCAGTTCCTGAGGACGGTTTCAATGAGACAACCCACCATGTACTCCTACATGGCCTCTCACGGCTACCTTTACCAAATCGTGTTCACACACTTAGCTCTCAACAGTAAGACATGTTCACCACATTCCAATTCATCCCCGATGAATCAGACCTGACTCAACTCTAACCAGTAGCAGGCATGCCAACAAGCATGAATGAGTAGGCACATCGGGGCTCAAACAACTCCTACTCATGCTAGTGGGTTTCATCTATTTACTGTGGCAAAGACATGTCATGCAGAGGAAAGGGGTTGAAGTACCACAGCATGTAATAGTTGAATCATTGTTGTCCTAATGCAGTAAAAGAGAGAAAGAGCGAGAGAGTGGGATTGTATCGGGATGATCAAAGGGGGGGGTGCATGCCTGGCACTTCTGAAGATAGTGTAGTTCTTCATCGGTGTCATCGATCTCATCATCGGAACATACGTCTACTGAGGGGGAACAACCACCGACAACAGGGAAAAAACACAATCAATGCAATGCAAAAATATGATGCATGATCATGACATGGTATCATGGTGTGCTTTGAGCTAATGCAACTAGCAACGGGTTAAATGAAGTTGGTTTGAACGCTAGGTTCAAATTCAAACCCCATATGTTGATATTCGAGTGCCATTTATTGATTTGTCCAATTCAGCATCTATAAGTTGTTCAGACATGCATGAGAAAGGTACATATGGAAAGATTGGATTTTTCTGATCATTTTTCATATATAAATTATTTCATTTGGAGTTACAGTTGAATTTCTATGATTTTTAGAAGTTTCTACAATTTTTTGGAATTTCCAGGTTTATTTTAATCCAGAAAATGTATTACTGCGTCAGCACAACGTCACTGTGATGTAAGCAGGCCAACTGACGGGTCGAGGTCAAACCTGACAGTGGGCCCCACATGTCAGTGAAATAGTGGCTAATTAAGTTTAGAAATTAAACTAAACTAATTTTAGCAGGGGCGGCCCCACCTGTCATTGACCAAGGGACGTTATTAGCACTAACCTAAATAGGGTTAGGCCGGCGTTTAGCCGCCGGCGTTGACCCGAGGTAGCGGAGGATGTCGGAAACGTCGCTCCGGCGACCATTTGGACGGTGGTTTGGTGCTACACGCAGCTGGGACTCGCGCGCATCTGGAAGAGCAAGCAGGAGGAGCTGGGGTGGACCGAGCTCGCCGGAGTCGAGCTCGTGGCGGTGGCCGAATTTTAGGATGGGGCGGGTTTGGTGCTACGGTGCACGGGAGGAGGAGATGGTGGTTGCGTTAGATTCCTGGGAGTTCACTAAGTGTAGTGGTTAGCTCGGGCGTGTGCTTGCACGGCTGTAGACACAACGTCGACATGGCTGGCGGTGAGGTGCTCTCGGCTCCAATGGAAACGGCAGCTACACGGCGAAATCACGCGGGGAGGAGGGGGGTTAGGGGAAGGAGCTCACAGAGGTCTTGTAGAGCAGCTCAATGGGCTCGGGGAGGAGTCGGAGATGACGAGCGGGCGCTGGCGATCTCGGGCCAGGTTGAAGACGACGGCAGCGACGGCAAGGTAGGGCGCCCGGCAACGTGTAGCTCGATGGAGACGAAGAAGAGGTCATGGCGGAGCTCTGGGGCATGTCGAGGGGATGAGGAGGAGGCGGTGGCTACGGTGGCAGCGGGCGGCGGCGACGAGCGCGCTCAGGTGCGCTGCGGGGAGAGCACAGAGGAGGTGAGAGGGGAGTGGGGGATCCATACGGCTCCAGGGGGTCGCCCCACCCGCCCCCAAAACACTCCCCACCGCCGGTCCGCCGCCGCCCCGGCCATCCCTCTAGGCCCCCCATGCCGAGCTTTTTCTCCAGCGGTGTCGTGGTTTTGTCACGGCAGATGTCCTAGAGAAAGGACTTAGTCGTGGAGCCATCGCAACGGGTTAGCTTGAAGGGGTTAAAGCGGACACAAGGACGCAAGAGAGTTTATACTAGTTCATCCCCTTCAATGAAGGTAAAAGCCTACTTCTAGTTGTGATGGAATTGATGGGTGTTTCGATGACTAGGGAGCGAATAAGCTTCGCCTATGTCTCGAGTCGTTGTCTGTCCTTGAACCGCGCCGGGTCGTCCCCTTATATACATGGGTGACGCCCGTCGGTTTACAGAGTCCCGATACCGGCTCATAGATGCGTCCGGTTCGGTTTCCACTATTCCTAACTTATAACACAAGTTACATACCGACGCCGGTTTACAACTATAGGCCTTAAACCGATTATGGGCCTTTAGCCCTCATCTACCCTCATGGGCTTTTATCATACTGAACTACTGATGAAGTTAACCCGGCCTATCCTGGCCGGTTTACGCCCAGTAGTAATATCCCCAACATTAGGCCCCAAATTGATTTGAACAGGTTCATGTCAATCCTTAGCAAAAATCTTCAACTTCAACACCTTCTTGTATTTTGTTGAACCGCCGTGATGCTATCTTCTCTGCTCGCGGTAGACCGGTGTGACGTCATTGGTTATAAAGAACCTTATCTTGTTAACAAGCCTGCGACAATTAAGGCCGCAGCTTCGTTTCCAAACTCGCGGCTCCTTGATTCTTGTGCCTGACATATCCCTTTCTTTATAAATAGGACCGAAGGGTCATTTCCTTTCTCATTCCCTCCGACCCCTTCTGCTTCATCTTCCTCGCGTTGCCCAGCTTCGGAGCTCCGCCGCCACCGCGACCTCTGCATCAACCTTGGCCGCTGCATCAACCTGAGCACACCAGAGCATCGCGGCGACCTCCCGCTTCTTCCTCAGCTCCGGTAAATCTTCTTTCCTTTCCCCCGTAGATCTGTTCTAGGGTTTCCTCGTTCGTCGAAGTTCATCGAGACTCTGGCACCGTTCTTCCTTTGTTTCTTCTTTAGCCCATGAATAAAACTTCAAACCTGATGTATTCCCCGTAATGGCTTATCTTCTGTTACCAAAGCAAACCTTTATGCGCATAAAACATTGATCTGGTCCCTTGTGAATTGCTTTGAGATCAACCTTTTAGGTCTAAATCCTTTTATTTTCCTGTCTGACGGTAGATCCAAAATTTCACTGCGACCTTATGAAATCTGTTTTTACCTTCCTTAGTCATTCTTGCCTTAGATCTGTATCCTCTTTACCACAGAGGTCGTTTACCTTTGAAAAAGCAATCTATCATATTTCATTAGTCCCCTTGTTGAACCGCCGTGATGCTGTTGCTTCATAAACTCCGGTTTAGATAGATCTGCTTCCGGTTTAATATTGCACGTATCAATGTACTTTGTAGATTTCATCATGGCCAAGAAAGTGTATGAGTGCAATTGGGTCCCTTCTCGCGTCACAGAGGATCAACTGGACGATTTAGTCCTGATTGGCGCCTTGGGCAGCAAAGACACCATCCATTGGAGGGCTCCTGGCAAAGAATGCCCCCCACACCTCGAGAAGGAGAGGTTGTTGTTTTCGTAGACCACTTAGCCCGGGGTTTTAAACCGCCCGGTTCTAAATTCTACCGGGATGTTCTAGCTAATTTCCAACTCCATCCGCAAGACACTGGCCCCAACTCTGTTACAAATATGTGCCACTTCCAAGTGCTCTGTGAGGTGTTCTTTCAAGAGGAGCCCACAGTGGAATTATTCAGAGATCTTTTCCATCTAAACCGCCGTACTGAGTTTACTGATGGATCTAATACAGAGTTGGGTGGCATGGCGATTCAAAAAAGGAAAGAGGTCACATACCCTCACGCTAAGCTGCACAGTCACCCCAAGGAGTGGAATCAGACATGGTTCTACTGCAAAGACACCTCCCCTGCTGGTGAGAATCCCTTGCCTGGCTTTCGTCTAGAGCGGCTCAGCAATACCCATCCTTTTCCTCAACGATTGAGTGCCCAGGAGAGAAGCAAACATGCTCCTCAGCTGTCAAAGCTCAGAGCCTTTATGGCCAACGGTTTAACAGGGGTTGACCTGGCTCGCTGTTGGATATCATGGAGCATACTGCCCCTTAGTCAGCACTCCGGTTTGATGTGCGAATATACTGATAGTGTGGATGACCCACTGCGACATTCAAGACTCTAGCTCTCCGGTGAAGAAATCACAGAAGCTGTGCGTAAGATACTGAATGAACCGGAGCACATCTGTGCTAGAACCGGCCTGCTTCCCTTCTGTGCCACCAACAAACCACCAGCTGTAAGACTTTGATTTTTCTCTTTGCTGAATCTGTTATTGATATGTCTGGTCATTGTTTTTAATATCACTGTCTGCATAATTAGGGTGATGATCCGTTTTGGAGCAAAAAGCTGCCGCAGAAGAAACCAGAGAAAATAGATAAACCGGAAAGAGCAACCCGGCAAAAAACTAAAGCTGTGAAGAAGACTGCCCACCGGAAAAGAACCACTGCATCTTCTAATCCGGCCCCTGATGACGAGGTGGATAATCCGGACCTTGAGGTAGAGCTTGACTCACTTGGTTTATTTTTCATGCATCTTATTGATGATGATATTTGTGAGGATGATGCCGAAGCCAGCCATGCGGATGTTGCAGAGGTAATTATTCTCTCTTCCGATTCAGAAACTTTGCCTTCACAAAAAATCCGTCAGGCAAACTGGAAAGTTAAATTTTCTCATCCTCTTGCTTATTTGGATCCTAAACTTCTTATGAAGACTCAACAACACGAAGCTCGCCGCACCACCCGGCACAGCGGCCAGGTAGTTACCTCCGCCGGTTTACCGAACAGTCTGGTTCGGAAATGTCATTCCGAGGTCTCTAATTCACTTGTCAGTGCTTGTCCTAAAGCGGGCAGCTTTCGTCAACCTCTTAATCCGTCTGACTCCGATTATCAGGTTATTTCCCACTCATCTTCTGGCGAGTCGTCGGCTACTCAGCTCCCACCGCTCAAAACGGTGCTTGGGTAAGCTATATTTATTGTGATGTTTGCAGTATATTGCCTTAGAACATATGCTGTATTTAATTTTGTTATTCTTCTCAGGGCCAAACCTAGGCCGAGCAAGAAGGCCCGCCTGGATAAAGCGGCCGAAGAAGATGTCATTCTTGAACCAGGCACCACACCCAATCTTGAAGCGGCTATTCCTGAGGGTCTTCCCAATGATCCACCGCAGCCAGATGATGATCTTACTGCTGAGGAAAGACCTACTGATACCTCAGGTCCTATCCATCAGCCCACAGGTTCCCTTCGGTTTGAAAGCTCCACCGGTCCCGCAAAACCTACTGACAAGCCAACAGCTCCAGTGCAAACCGGCGGTACCAATGATGATGAAGTTGTCATTACTGGCACTGGCCATACTGAGCCAAGCAATCATGTCGCTTTATCCAAACATTCTGCCAAGGAAGAATTAGCTGCTTTTGGCAAAGGCAAGTGGAATGTTGATCTGACGACTTACGCTGCTCTGAACGCCCAAGATATCCATTCCGGCTATCTGAACCGGCTGTATACCAACCGTGACTATGAAGCCGGTCTAGTCAACATGATGAAAGACAAATATGAGGTAATTTCCATATGCTCCTTCTTGCTTGTATGCTTCCATTCCTGACTCTCCTAGCCCCCAAGGGCCGGTTTGGAATATTCTTTCAAACCGGGACTTAAATAATATAAATCTTGTTGCTTTGAAATTTGCTGATGTAGCCCCCAAGGGCCGGTTCAACTTTAGCGTAGTTAAACCGGTACTTTAAGTAATTGAAACTGCCGTATCAGAATATATATGATCAAATAGCCATTAGCCCCCAAGTGCCAAGTTGAATACTTGTATTGATCTTGGGACTTTGTAAACAATCGAAAGATGAAGGGGTAAATCGGGGGCCGCTTTAGATCAAATATGCATTAGCCCCCAAGTACTAAGCGCATAACTTGTTATGTGGTTAGTACTTGAATCCTTCTACCAGTTTGCTGAAGCATATATCTGTATGCATGCAGGTGGAGCTGAAGACGAAAGAGAACCAAGTCATCGATCTTCAAGAAGCCCTAAAAACCCAACAAGCTGAAACCTCCAAAGCAAAAGAGGAATTGACCAGTGCTTTAAGTGCCATGGAACAACTTAAGGAAAATTTCAAAAAGAAACGGGCGGACTGGGCCACTGAGAAATCCACTTTGATCAAATGAGCAGAGGATGCTGAGGTTGCACTAAAACCAGTGGCAGATGAACTGATCAGCATAAAGCGGCACGTGCATGCCATGACTGCTGCTATCTTTGGTAAGCCAGTTTCCCTACTGAATTGGCTCTGCCTTCTGACAAAGTCGCTGGCTTATTAACCCTTTATAGTATTTCAGGGACACGCATTGGTCACTTGGGGTCAGATGTACGGAAGAAGCTAAAAGTTGCCTATACATTGGTTGAACAATTGTATACTGGTGCCCAGCGGATCATCTGTACCGCCTCTCATAACAAACCGGCGCCTACTTTGATTCAAGATACTTTGATGAAACTGTCGGTGCTTCCTGCCCGGATTGAAGAGCTCAAGAAATCTGCTGCTCGAACCGGCGCAATCAATGCTTTAATCCAGGCAAAAGCTTGGGTGCCGGATTTTGATCCTGTTGAAGCGGCTCAGGGCTATCCCAGCTTGAAGGAAGATGGATCAGAATTCGGTGAAGCGGATCTGCGTGCGATAAACCGGGAGGTGCGTCCACTAGCTTGTCAGTTGGCTAAGGAAGCAGACTTGTCTCGTTATCAAGCGCAATATGACAGTCAGAACAAGCGAATAGCTGCGCCAATCCATGAATCGGAAAAACTGATTCCTCCAATCCTAAGCATACTTACGCTCCCGATATTGACCCGTCCTTGCTGATCCACGATGAAGCTGTTTTTCAAGCATTAATGGGAATCGACTGGACAACTATGGATTTCCAGCCACTGGGTAGGGATACGGAGGCTGAAGCGGCGCAGGACGACCCACAACCATCAAGCCAGGCTGGTGACCAAGCTTGAACCGGACGCCGGTTTAAAACTGCCTCTTCTTCGCGAAAAAACAATTATATTATTATGGGCACCATGTTGCCTTGTAATAGGCTAGCTGATACCTTTGATGTTGATATGCCTTCGTGCATAATTTGTTCTTCATGTGGCAATGAACTTTCCAAAACACTTTCTGAAATGAAAATTTCGTCAAGTGCCACCGCGGTTGTACCGTCACGCGGAATATGATGTCTGCATACATGAAATCAAAACAAAATTTTAAGTATGACCAAATTTTGAGATACATAATACCTGCCGTCATTGAGCGTGAAGTTGGCTTGGCCAATCTTGAAGCGGAGTTTTGCAAACCCATATTGTTGGAGGAGATAACAGCTCCTGTATATATATATGACGCTGGTTTACCATGTAAACCGTGAAGGGTTACGATAAATACCGTGTTACTCCATAAGAGGATGTTAACAACGTGGATTAAACCGGTCAAATAGCCTCCGGATTGACGTGAACTGTGTTCCGTCAATTGAAAAAAAATTGTCGGTTTAAGAAACACAATAAAAAGCAAAAACCCCCCTTCAAAGAAAAGTATGAAGCAAAAGCAACGAAAAAAACGTTTGCCAAAAAAGACTTATTTAAACTGATCAAATGGAGTAACCATGGCCAAACACGAACAAGCTCCCGTTAGGTGTAACTATGGTTCTAGTTAGCCAGGTCCCCAAGTGATTCTTGTGGCATTTTATGCCGACCAAATGGCGTGGTCATGGTTCGGGTTCGACCAAGCCCCCAAGTGATTCTGTGGCCTTAGGCCGATCAAGAGGCATGACTGGTTCAGACATGACCAAGTCCCCAAGTGATCTGTGGCTTTCGCCTATCAAGAGGCATGGTATTGGTTCGGACACGACCAATCCTCCAAGTGATATAACACGATGCTTTTAGCAAAGCGAACTCAAGGGGTAAACAGGAGGCCGCTTTAGAGCAACTCCGTGTAACCTCACATGATGTAAAAGAACAGATACCCCGCTTTAGCTGAGGTTCCGGTTTATTTTACTTAATCATAATATATACATTGTATGTACATAAGTATAGCCAATGGCTCAGGTATAGTAAGGCCGAAGATGAGCTATATTCCATGGCCTGTTAGTCTCCTCCTCTGATGTACGTGAGTCCTTATGCTCTCGAATATCGATCAGATAGTATGACCCATTGTGCAAATTCTTGCTGACCACGAAAGGCCCCTCCCAAGGTGGGGATAGCTTATGCATATCAGACTGATCTTGGATGAGCCGAAGCACCAAATCTCCTTCCTTGAAGGCTCTGGTTCTGACTCGGCGACTGTGAGAACGACGAAGATCCTGCTGGTAAATCGCCGACCGGGCGGCTGCGATGTCACGCTCTTCACCAACAGGTCCAAAGCATCTTGTCGTGTTGTCTCGTTGTCCGCTTCAACATAAGCCGTGACACGAGGTGAGTCATGACGGATATCGCTGGGGAGAACCGCCTCCGCTCCATAAACCATGAAGAACGGTGTGTATCCTGTTGATCTGTTGGGTGTTGTATTGATGCTCCATAACACAGATGGTAATTCTTCTACCCAACAACCCGGTGTTCTCTGCAAAGGAACCATGAGTCGGGGCTTGATGCCTCTCAAGATCTCTTGATTAGCTCTTTCTGCTTGACCATTGGACTGTGGATGTGCCACTGATGAAACGTCGAGCCGGATGTGCTCCCGTTCGCAGAACTCCTTCATAGCACCTTTCGATAAATTGGTACCATTATCTGTGATAATACTGTGTGGAAAACCAAACCGGAAAATCACCTTTTTGATGAACTGAACCGCTGTGGCCGCATCACACTTGCTAACAGGTTCTGCCTCCACCCACTTTGTAAACTTGTCCACCGCCACCAGGAGGTGGGTCTTCTTATCTTTGGACCTTTTGAAAGGCCCAACCATATCTAGTCCCCAAGTCGCAAACGGCCAAGTAATTGGAATCATCCTCAATTCTTGAGCCGGTACATGAGCACGTCTTGAAAACCTTTGGCACCCATCACATCGTCTGACCAGATCCTTCGCATCAGCATGAGTAGTTAACCAATAGAAACCATGGCGAAACGCTTTAGCCACCAGAGATTTTGAACCGACATGGTGACCACAATCTCCTTCGTGGATCTCCCGCAAAATTTCACGGCCTTCTTCAGGAGACACGCAACGTTGAAAAGCTCCTGATACACTGCAATGATGCAACTCACCGTTGATGACAGCCATGGACTTGGATCGCCGGATTATCTGCCGGGCCAGAATCTCATCTTCTGGCAACTCGCCCCGGTTCTTGTACGCCAGATAAGGAAGCGTCCAATCCGGAATAACATGAAGAACTGCCACCAATTGAGCCTCCGGATCAGGAATGGCCAAATCCTCTTCACCAGGGATCTTCACCGACGGGTTGTGCAGCACATCTAGAAAAACATTGGGTGGGACCGATTTGCGCTGAGAGCCCAACCGGCTTAAAGCATCCACCGCTTCATTTTTCCGCCGGTCCACGTGGTCCACCTGATAGCCTCTGAAATAACCTGCAACAATATCCACCTCACGACGATATGCTGCCATGAGTGGGTCCTTGGAGTCCCAAGTGCCAGACACTTGCTGAGCCACAAGGTCCGAATCACCGAAGCACTTAACTCGACTTAGATTCATCTCCTTAGCCATCCGAAGACCATGGGGCAAGGCTTCATACTCAGCTGCATTGTTAGTACAAGGGAACATTAAACGGAGAACATAACAAAACTTATCACCTCGTGGGGAAGTTAATACGACTCCAGCCCCGAGCCTTCCAACTGCCTGGATCCGTCAAAATGGATGGTCCAATACGTATGATCTGGCTTTTCTTCAGGTGCTTGCATTTCCGTCCAATCATTGATGAAATCAAAAAGTGCTTGAGACTTAATCGCTGTCCGAGGCACATATTTCAAACCGTACGGCCCCAGCTCTATAGCCCACTTTGCAATCCGGCCAGTTGCTTCCCGGTTCTGAATGATATCTCCCAAAGGAGAAGAATTGACCACCGTAATTGGGTGCCCTTGGAAGTATTGCTTAAGCTTCCGGCTTGCCATAAAAACTCCGTACACCAGCTTCTGCCAATGCGGATACCTTTGCTTGGACTCAATGAGTACCTCGCTGATATAATAGACCGGACGTTGAACCGGATGCTCCTTACCTGCCTCCTTCCGTTCCACCACAACAGCCATGCTGACCGCACGAGCATTAGCAGCAACATATAGCAGTAATGGCTCCTTGTCAATGGGAGCGGCGAGCACAGGCGGATTGGCCAATTGCCGCTTTAAGTCCTCAAACGCTTCATCAGCAGCAGAACTCCAAATGAACTGATCCATCTTCTTCAACATCCGATACAAAGGGATCGCCTTCTCACCAAGGAGGCTGATAAACCGGCTTAACGCGGTAATCCGGCCTGCCAGGCGTTGAACATCATTGATACACTTCGGTTTAGCCAGGGAGGTGATGGCTGTGATCTTCTCCGGATTAGCCTCAATTCCCTTGTTGGAAACCAGGAAACCCAATAACTTGCCCACCGGTACACCAAAGACACACTTGTCCGGATTAAGCATCATCTTGTACGTCCTTAGGTTATCAAAGGTTTCTTTCAAATCCTCAACTAGAGTCTCCTTCTCCCTGGATTTAACCACGATATCATCCACGTAAGCATGTACATTACGGCCAATCTGCTTATGAAGACAATTTTGTACACACTGTTGATAAGTTGCCTGGGCACTTTTGAGCCCAAAGGGCATAGAAACATAGCAGAAGGATCCAAAGGGAGTTATGAATGCCGTCTTCTCCTGGTCCTTAACTACCATTTTGATCTGATGATAGCCAGAATATGCATCCAAAAAACTTAA
This sequence comes from Triticum dicoccoides, assembly GCF_002162155.2. Lineage (NCBI taxonomy): Eukaryota > Viridiplantae > Streptophyta > Magnoliopsida > Poales > Poaceae > Triticum > Triticum dicoccoides. The sequence continues at coordinate 685,216,723 of NC_041382.1, forward strand.
ACACTCACAACCCGTCGTAGCATCAATGATTTGATCAATACGGGGGAGGGCAAAAGGATCTGCTGGACAAGCTTTATTAAGATCTGTGTAATCCACACACATATGCCAGGTGCCGTTTTTCTTAAGGACTAGCACCGGATTGGCAAGCCACTCAGGGTGAAAAACTTCAACAATAAAACCAGCTGCTAAGAGCCTGGCTACCTCTTCTCCAATCGCCTTGCGTCTTTCTTCGTTAAACCGGCGGAGGAACTGTTTCACCAGTTTGTATTTAGGATCCACATTATGTGTGTGCTCAGCGAGTTGCCTCGGTACAACTGGCATGTCAGAGGGCTTCCATGCAAAAATGTCCTGATTCTCACGGATGAACTCGATGAGCGCGCTTTCCTATTTCGGATCCAAGTTGGCACTAATGCTGAACTGCTTGGATGAATCGCCAGGTACGAAGTCAACAAGCTTAGTTTCTGCTGCCGATTTGAACTTCAGGGCCGGATCAAGCTCTGTAGTTGGCTTCTTCAACGGAGTCATGTCCGCCGGATCAACATTGTCTTTATAGTACTTCAACTCCTCGGTGGCACAAACCGACTCTGCATAAGCCGCATCTCCTTCCTTGCATTCCAAAGCGATTTTGCGGTTTCCGTGAACCGTTATTGTCCCCTTGTGACCTGGCATCTTGAGCTGCAAATACACATAACAGGGCTGAGCCATAAACTTGGCGTATGCCGGACGCCCAAACAGAGCATGATATGGACTTTGGATTTTAACCACTTCAAACGTTAATGTCTCCGACCTGGAATCATGATCATCCCCAAAGGCCACTTCAAGAGCTATCTTACCAACGGGATATGCTGATCTGCCAGGCACTACACCGTGGAATACTATATTGGACGGTTTGAGATTCTTATCTGTAAGTCCCGTACGACGGAAGGTCTCATAATATAGGATGTTAATGCTGCTCCCTCCATCCATGAGCACCTTGGTGAACTTATAACCTCCCACCTGAGGCGCCACCACCAGAGCCAACTGACCCGGATTATCGACCTGGAGTGGGTGATCCTCTCTGCTCCATATGATTGGTTGTTCAGACCAACGTAGATAACGGGGTGTGGCCGGTTCAACAGAGTTGACTGCCCGCCTCTGAACCTTCTGGTCTCGCTTGTCCAAGATAGTGGTAAAGACATGGTACTGCCCATTACCCAACTGCTTTGGGTTGCTTTGGTAACCTGACTGTTGCTGCTGTTGGTTGTAACCACCCTGGTTGTTCTGACTATTTTGACCATTATGTCCGCCCGGATTACCATTAAATCCTGAACCGGAACTTCCTCCACCGTAACCCGGCCCGGACCCTGAGCCACCGCCAGATCCGTGATCATACCAGAAATTATTAGAATTTTTGAACTCCTGCATAATAAAGCAATCCTTCCAAAGGTGGTTTGCTGGCTCCTCCTTCGTCCCATGTCTTGGACAGGGCTGGCTTAGCAGATAGTTCAGGCGGTTTGGGTTGGGGTTCACTACGATTTTTCGGCCTACCCTTGCGCCGCTGGCCATTGTCCTGTACGTTGGTATTAGCCACAAAATCCATGTTGCCAGACCCTTTGCGCTTGCCTCCTCCGCCATTGCCTACCCAGTGATGCTGCTGACCTCTGGAGCTGCTGTTCTTCTTCCCCCTCCCCGTCTTGTCATCATCAGATTCGGGATCCTTGGTACTATCAGAATCAACATATTTTACCAAAGCGGCCATGAGGGTCCCCATGTCGGTGCAATGACGCTTCATCCATCCCAATTTCAACTTCGGGGGCCCAAACCGGTAGTTGCCTTCTAGGGTTAATACTGCGGTGTCAGCGTTGATGCGGTCTGAGGAGTGCAACACTTGTGAAACCCGGCGCACCCAATGAGTCGTTGACTCTCCTTCCTCCTAGATGCATGCAGCTAAGTCCACTATCGACATAGGCTATTTACAGGTATCCTTGAAATTGTTGATAAACCGGGCTCGTAATTGGGCCCATGAACTGATAGAATTAGCGGGCAAGCTTTTTAACCAAGTACGGGCCGTTCCTTCAAGCATCATGGTGAAGTATTTCGCACATGCCGTGTCATCCACATCAAGCATCTCCATGGCCATCTCATAGCTCTCTACCCATGTCTCTGGTGGTTGATCCGCCGTATAGTTTGGTACCTTGCGTGGGCCTTTGAAATCCTTGGGCAAGCGCACGTTGCGTAAAGCGGGGACGAGGAAAGGCACCCCCAAAGAACTAGAAGTAACACCAGGTTCGATCGAAATGGTTGGACGAACTGGCGTGAGCTGCCGAGCCTGATGCTGTGCGGCTAACTCGGCCTCCCTACGCGCTCGGGCCCGGTTCACCACTTCCTGAGCGTCATCAGCACCACCCATCGGGTTGTTGTCCCGGGGTGCCCCACGTCATTCATTACTCGACACTGCCGGTTCATCCATATGTCTGCTATAGCTCCGGCTTGGACGAGGGGTCGAGTGGATCCGGTCGCAGCTGTACGAGTATGCTTCCTGTTGGGCCAAAGCAGTCCTCAGAAGTTCCTTGACCCGTCGTGTCTCTACTGCCTGTGGCGAGTCACCTTCAATTGGAATGGCCTCCAGCCGTGCAGCAGCGGCAACAAGATTGTCCATTGGGCTGGAGTAGTGACCCGGGGGTGTTAAAGCAGCCTGAGGTACAATGGTGTTTTGACGAGGCTGAACCGGTGCACCGGTCCCAGGGGCTTCTGCCTGGTTCCCCTCCAGCGGATTGCCGGCTCTTGGCCCTGGAGTGTTGAAAAGGTCTCTGGCCTCGAAAACCGGAGGTAAGCGGGACCGGTGCTTCCTTCTCATGACTTCATGTGATGCGCTCTGGTCTAACATAAGCCTGTAGGCCTGTGCGTCTAAAGCAGCCCGCTCTGCGGCCATCCTGGTGTCCTCAGCCGCCAGATTCGCCTTGGCCTGGGTGATCTATTCCTTTACCTTTGCAATCTCCGTATTGTGAACGTCCTGATCTGGCGGATTAACTTCCGCCATAAGCACAGCCAACGCATCAAATAGCTCTGATAGAACCTGAGCCGGCGGGCGCACAGGGCCTCCTGCCCCGGCGGCCGTTGCTGCTGCTGAACCGGAAATCGTTGCTGTAGCTGTCGAAGAATGAAGCGCTGCTTGTGTTCCGGCCATGAATACTCCAACCCGGTTGGGCAGATCAGAGGGGTCCGGAATATTGTCGCCATCGGAACAGCTCCCAATCCGGCCATCTTGTAGCTGATAAAGAGATTCAGTTTCTCTGGTCGAAGACTCGTCACCGGAACAAATGACAGTCGCCCCGCGAAATCTCGATCTGTCCTCATAACTTCCTCCATGGATGACTCCCACGAAGGCACGCTTCATGGCCGGTTTAACCCAGGCGGATTGCGCATGCTGAGCCGTCTCGACGAGGTCGGTGTAGATGTCCGGCTCAGGGCCCGGTTCACCGATCTTCCCAATGAAAATGTGAATGCTACCAAAGGGGACCCGGTACCCGTACTCAACTGAGCCAGCCTCGGGGCCCCAGCCTGCATCGTCGATGTAGAGCCTGCCGCGACGACTCTTAGTTATCCGGCCTACAGCATAGCCCTCGAGTCCTTCAAAGCGGCCCTCCAAGAACCGGAAACCATCGTGTGATAGCCCCACGGTGGGCGCCAACTATCGTGGTTTTGTCACGGCAGATGTCCTAGAGAAAGGACTTAGTCGTGGAGCCATCGCAATGGGTTAGCTTGAAGGGGTTAAAGCGGACACAAGGACGCAAGAGAGTTTATACTAGTTCGGCCCCTTCAATGAAGGTAAAAGCCTACTTCTAGTTGTGATGGAATTGATGGGTGTTTCGATGACTAGGGAGCGAATAAGCTTCGCCTATGTCTCGAGTCGTTGTCTGTCCTTGAACCGCCGCCGGGTCGTCCCCTTATATACATGGGTGACGCCCGTTGGTTTACAGAGTCCCGATACCGGCTCATAGATGCGTCCGGTTCGGTCTCCACTATTCCTAACTTATAACACAAGTTACATACCGACGCCGGTTTACAGCTATAGGCCGTAAACCGATTATGGGCCTTTAGCCCTCATCTGCTCTCATGGGCTTTTATCATACTCAACTACTGATGAAGTTAACCCGGCCTGTCTTGGCCGTTTACGCCCAGTAGTAATATCCCCAGCAAGCGGTCCCCACGCCACCGCCCTGCCATCATCGGCGACCACCGCCCCCATCCTGAACCTTAAGATAGATAGTGGGGTACCTCTCCGGCGAGCCCCCCTCCCCGCTGCGGCTGGTTCTTCCTTCACCCCGGCGAGCCCCCACCCCCACCCCCCACCCCCTGAAAATCGATTGACCCAAAAGTCCATTCAGTCGACTGAAGTGTAGCTATATCGGAGCAGCATCGCAAGCAAGAGTAAGAGTAAGAGCAAGAGCAAGAGCAAGAGCAGCAGCACGAGCAAGAGAAATAGCAAGAGCAGACCAGGCATGGGACCGAGAGCAAGAGCAGAGCAGCAGCGCGAGCGAGAGCTAAAGCAGCAGCAACTCCTACTGATGTGGACGTCGCCGTCGAGGGAGTGACGCCATGGAGGAAGTGGCCGGCGACGTCGTCGTGGATGGAGCCGCGCCGTGTCGGCTCGGGACCGAGCGCCGGCAGCACCGTGAGATCGAATCAAGAAGAAAATGCAGCGATTAGTGTACAACCTATTTGGTGGCGCCGATTAGGCCGCAGCTTCATCCGAGGAAACGGTGATGATGATGCTCTTCCGGTGGTGCACGTGAAGATGGCGGTGTGGGAATGGAGGTGGCGCTAAAGACGAGGGGAACATCGAGGTAGCTCCTTGGAGGTGGAGGACGGGGTGGCTGAACTGGCGGGACGATGAGATCGACGACAGATCCTCATCCAGTATGGTGGATGAGGGACGTCGAGGTCTTGCTGTGGACGACATCGTCGGAGAAGAGGCTCCGGCCGGGTGGCGGACGGAGCAGGGTCTGGGGTTTCGTCGCGGGTTTTCGCGGCCATGGTGTACGAATGGGTGGGCGGATGGGATGGCAGTGGGAAACCATGGCTTAGAGACGCGCTTGTCTGAAATGTGGGGTAAGTTACAAAAGTACCCCCACCGACTTGAGGTGGTTCTTTCAGTTTAGGGGTACCACGGGCATTTCGCGTGTCGGGATTTCAAAGGAGGTGGGAGTTTTCGCGCGCGTTGTAATTTTGGAATAGCAAGGCGCGGGTTGAGATGGAGGGAGTTGTCGGAGCACAACGAGACAAAGATATATCTTAAACATTTTGGGCTAACAAGGCGCGGGTTGAAGAGGCGGGAGTTTCGGAGCACGGTAGACAGAGACGCTAGCTTGAATTTTCGGCATAACAAGGCGCGGCTTGAAATTTCGGAAGAACAAGCTTAACGTGTACCAAAAAAAGACAATTTGCACCTCAACACGCAGAACACACACACAAACACCATTTAGACTAGAGTAAGGTACATGTGCATTGCACGCATGAGATTTGGCAACCAAATTATGAATAAATACCACATTATAGCATGCAAGCTTTGAGTCATATATGCATGATGTAGATGTTCATTTAATTCTTATAGTTCATTTCATTCAAAATCATCTAGTTTTTATAAGAAAGCTAATCTATTTTAAGATTCATGGAATTGTGCATCGTAAGACAAAAAGTAAAAACAAATAATGGGAAATCATGTATAAAAACATTTGGGCAATTCTGATACGGAAGATTGTAGAACAAATAAGAAGTGCTTGTGTTTTGATGTTTGTGCATTATGCTTAAGTTCAACCATGGAGTTTTCTAGATTATACATGTGGCGAAATCTTGTGGAATCTAGATGATATCCAACAGCCAGTAGTGCTCAAATTTGCCATCTTTGGACCATCTAATTCGCCTCATCCAACTGTTGGGGAACGTAGTAATTTCAAAAAAAATTCCTACGCACACGCACGATCATGGCCATGCATAGCAACGAGAGGAGAGAGTATTGTCTACGTACCCACGTAGACCGGCAACGGAAGCGTTGACACAACATAGAGGAAGTTGTCGTACGTCTTCCCGATCTGACCGATCCAAGTACCGAACATACGACACCTCCGAGTTCTGCACACGTTCAACTCGGTGACGTCCCTCGAGCTCCGTTCCAGCCGAGTGTTGAGGGAGAGTTTCGTCAGCATGACGGCGTGATGATAGTGATGATGTTCTACTGACGCAGGGCTTCGCCTAAGCACCGCTACGATATGACCGAGGTGGAATATGGTGGAAGGGGGCACAACACACGGCTAAGGAATGATCACGAAGATCAACTTGTGTGTCCTGGGGTGCCCCTTGCCCCCGTATATAAAGGAGGGAGAGGGGGAGGTGCGGCCGGCCCAAGGGGTGCGCCTGGAGGAGTCCTACTCCCATCGGGAGTAGGACTCCCCCCTCTTGCCTTGTTGGAGAATGAAGGGGGAAGGGAGAAAGAGGAAAGGGGGGCGCAGCCCCCTTCCTTGTCCTATTCGGACTAGGGGGAGGGGGGGCGCGGCCTGCCTTGGCCGGCCCTCCTCTTCTCCCTTAGGGCCCATGTAGGCCCAATAACCCCCAGGGGTTCCGGTAACGTCCCGGTACTCCGGTAAAATCCCGATTTCACCCGGAACATTTCCGATATCCAAATATAGGCTTCCTATATATCAATCTTTATGTCTCGACCATTTCGAGACTCCTCGTCTTGTCCGTGATCACATCCGGGACACCGAACAACCTTCGGTACATCAAAACACAAAAACCCTAATTACGATCGTCACCAAACTTTAAGCGTCCGGACCCTACGGGTTCGAGAACTATGTAGACATGACCGAGACACGTCTCCGGTCAATAACCAATAGCGGAACATGGATGCTCATATTGGCTCCTACATATTCTACAAAGATCTTTATCGGTCAGACTGCATAACAATATACGTTGTTCCCTTTGTCATCGGTATGTTACTTGCCCGAGATTCGATCGTCGGTATCTCAATACCTAGTTCAATCTCGTTACTGGCAAGTCTCTTTACTCGTTCCGTAATACATCATCCCGCAACTAACTTATTAGTTGCAATGCTTGCAAGGCTTGAGTGACATGTATTACCGAGAGGGCCCAGAGATACTTCTCCAACAATCGAAGTGACAAATCCTAATCTCCAAATACGCCAACCCAACAAATACCTTCAGAGACACCTGTAGAGCACCTTTATAATCACCCAGTTATGTTGTGATGTTTGGTAGCACACAAAGTGTTCCTCCGGTAAACGGGAGTTTCATAATCTCATAGTGATAGGAACATGCATAAGTTATGAAGAAAGCAATAGCAACAAACTAAACGATCAAGTGCTAAGCTAACGGAATGTGTCAGGACCTCGATTCCAAGTCACATCGATCTAGCCGGTAACACCTCATATCACATTGTGGCCTCACGCATGGTATCCCCACGGGTGTCGCCTTACCATGGCCCGGGACTGTTTGCGCCTTTTGGCTCACGTATATGATAGTGTTGCTAGCATCCGTATGACAGAGAACCCGGGCCGACATGGCTAGTCGTGAACCCAAAGCGGCACAGACCTATGGGGAAAGGCATACATGAATCACATCGAACATGTCGGTCATCAGTGTGTGAATCCGGGCTGTAGCACTGGGCTAACAGGACTCCGGGGAACCCGGGCTGTAGCAGGCTAGGCATGACTCCGGAAGTCACCGTGTGGCATTTCCCCGAAGGGACAAACATAGGAACAAAGAGAAACACATGCCGGCCAGTCAAGTGTCCTGAGCAGTAGTGCTGGGCTAGCAGGACTTCGGTGAACTGGGCTGTAGCGGACTACTATGGCTCATGGAGCACTAGACTACATTTCCCCATAAGAGAGGCTGCCAAGGATAAACAACTAGATTGTCGGATCCCACACATACCAAGCATTTCAATCATAAACACAATATGCTCGATATGTGCAAATACAACATGGCATCACAACAGAACTCTACAACTCAAGTACTTTATTTAAAGGCTCCAGAGAGCCATACATAACATGTTCATACAGGTAGGGGTCACATGACCCAGCACTCAAGTCATACAAGCATACAAGCACATGTGGAAGAAAATAGTCTGAGTACAGACACTAGAAAGAAAGAAGGCTTGTCGAAGCATGTCTATCTACATAGGGCCCTCCATGGCCAGGATCACCACCTGGGTGGTAAGTTACTGATCGACGTCGAGATCTACATAAAACCCATCGGAGGGGGCAGTGTTGTCGTCTGAAAATAGTAATTAAAGCAAACATGAGTACAAAGGTACTCAGCAAGTCTTACAACAAAACCTACTATACATGCTCATTCTCAAAAAGGTGGTGGAGTTATTGCAGCAAGCCTGCTTTGACTCTTGGCTAAGCTATCCTACGAGACACCACTAGTAAAATAGTTTTCGCACACGAGTCCACTAATCACCAACACAATACTCCACCAGGGATCCTCCCTCGTCATCCTACGAGAGGGCAATCCTCGGTACTCACACTTATCTTGAGTCTTTTAGTAGTAACCATTAACTTGTCTATGAACTGTATAGGCAACCAAGTAGTCCTTTACCGCGGACGCGGCTATTCGAATAGTTTTATACCCTGCAGGGGTGTACTTCGTCACACATGTTTCCACCACTTAGCGTCTGCACACGACATGTGCTCGGCAGACTTCAAGCGAAAGCCGACATGGGTGTAGACCATGACCTGACTAACCGCACAAGTCTCTAGTCCAGGTTTATCGCCTATTTGGGTTCCATCCACAAGGAAATCTGGCCGGGGTGTCCTCAACGGCCCCAAACGATGTATGCAGGGTTCCCGAGACACCAAACAGGCGACTCGGTACATCGTGCCACGGTGTATCTACCGCATCATAGCCTACCCCTAGGGTCAGCGCTACATATGGCCACCAACACAAACCTACAAACACCAAAAACTAGTTGCAACTCCTAGACAGAGGACGAGAGGGGTTAGTAAGTTGAGCGGGGTCATATTTCAGGGCCCAATGTGTGGTAGTAGCTGAATCTTAAATCAGGCATACAGAACACAGTTCTTATGGACAGCCTCAATGAAACAACCCACCATGTACTCCTACATGGCCTCTCATCGATACCTTTACCAAAACATGTTCAACACATCCCTCACATTACCGACATAATCATTTCACTCTACCCCATCACCCAGATGAACCAGACATGACACAACTCTAAGCATAGCAGGCATAGCAAGGTAGGAAACACATACATGGTTCAATCAACTCCTACACATGCTAGTGGGTTTCATCTAGTTACTGTGGTAATGACAGGTCATGCAGAGGATAAGGGTTCAACTACCGTAGCACACAGCAGTTTGAAACGTTGTTGTCTTAATGTAGTAAGTGAGAGCAGAAGCGAGAACATGGGATTGTATCGATATGATCAATGGGGCTGCTTGCCTGATGGAGTAGTAGTAGGGTACTGCCCTTCAGTTGGATACTCGGAGATATCCTTGGAGGCAGAACCTACCACGAAAGACACCACAGAATATAATCAACACATGGCAATATGCAACAATATGATGCGTGCTATGACCTGGCAGCATGAGGTGTCCTGCCAAATGCAATATGAAACAAGTTGAAATGGGTCCATTTGAATCGAAGATTCAAATGGAAGCTTAAATTCTTATGCATTATAAGTGTATTAGCTTGTTTCACCTAAACAGCAAGGTTAAAGTGTTTTGTCATGCATGAAACCATTACAGATCGAAAGATTGAATTTTCTGATCATTTTTCATATATAACTTGTTTCATTTGGAGCTATGGTTGATTTTCTATGATTTTGAGAAGTTTGGCTATTTTCTGGAATTTCTTATATAAGAATAAATCCAGAAAATAAATAACTGTGTCACCACTGCATCACTGTGATGTCAGCGGGTCAAAGGCGTCAGCCCAGGTCAAACCTGACTGGTGGGACCCACACGTCAGTGAAACAACTAATTAACAGGGTTAAGTTAATACTAACTAAACTGTCAGTGGGGCCTGGGCCTGCATGTTAGTGACCTATTGGGTTAACTAAAAGTTAATTAGTGCTAAGCTAAAATTAGCAGGGCTCTGGGCCCACCTGTCATTGACCCAGGGGAGTTAAACCCAGGTCGAACAAGGTCAACTCGTCGGCGGTTTGACGTCGGCAACGAGAGACGCGGCGGAGGGCTTCGGAAAACGCCCACAGGAGACCATTTGCACGGCGGAGAGGCTCTACGTGACAAGGAGCCTCGTTCGCGTCTAGTGGTGGTGGTGTTTGGGCTTGGGGTGGTCGGAAAAGACGCCGGCGACGAAGTTGGCGGCTGCCGGAGCTCGGACGAGTTCGGGGTTGTTGCTAGGAGGCACGGCAGGAGATGCGGAGCGGTGCTGTGGCTCCTGGGGACGTGGTGAGTGCGGTGACGTGCTCGGTTTCGAGCTTACGCGTCTGTGGCCATGATGGCGACATGGCCGGTGGAGCCAAGCTCTCGGCCGTGATGGCCAACGGGGTTAGGGGGCAGCTCGAGCGACATGGCTCGGGGGAGAAGAAAGAGGAGCTCACGGCGAGTGCAGCGGTGGCCTCGGAGAGCTCGGGGAGGCAGCGAGTCGAGCGCGGGGTCGCCGGCGATCTCGGAGCCCGAAGGTTGAAGAAGAGGTCGAGGAAGGCATTGCAGGGCTTCCGGCGTTGCATAGCTCGGCGAGTAGGTCGAGGGAGATGCGGCGGAGCTTGTGGACACGGTAGGGGCGCAGAGACAACGGTGGCGACGGCTACGGCGGCGAGACGGCGGCGGCTGCTTCGGCCATGGCATCGGGGGAGCGAGGGAGAGAGCAGGGGGAAGTGTGAGGTGTCCAGGGGGTCGGGGGCATGACGTGGAGGTCGTACAGTCCGTCCAGCGGCGAAGAGGGAAGCAGGAGGTGGCGCACGGCGGTGCGCGCGCGTCGGGCACGCGCCTGTCGTCCTTCTGTCCCATGGAAGGGGACGACTGGCATGGCCAGATGGACTGGGCCGTGCTGGGCTGGCCACTTGGGCTATAGGCGCGCCAGGTAAGAAGTCCCAGGTGGTTTTCTCTCTCTCTCTCTCTCTGCTTTTCTGTTTTTATTTATTTTCTATTATTTCTGTAACTTCAGGGCTTTATTAAAAATGCCAGGGCATTTCCAAAAATCATAAAATTAATCATGGCTACTACTTAGAATATATCCAACAGTAAACATTTTTGTTTATGATTATTTAAGCATTCAAAATATTTTATAGCATTTAAATGCCCAAATGCAATTATTATATGAATTAATCCAATGACCTTAAGATGTCCTAGAAAAATGTTCACCATTTTTGTCAAAGGTTTTAACCCAAAACAAAAAGGGTGGACTTTTTAGAAGGGCATTTCAGGTTCATTGAGAAAGTTTTTAGTAAACCCTAGTTGTTCCAGGGTGGTGCTGGGGGTTCTATCATCCCCATTTCATTTTTCTGGGAAATTTAAACATGATGCAATCACTCTAATGGATGAACTAGCTAGGGTGTGACAACTCACCCCCACTCAAAAGAATCTCGTCCCGAGATTTAGGATCTGTTGGGAAGAAAGTGGGGTACTCGAGTCGAAGACGATCCTCCCTTTCCCAAGTGGGTTCCTTTTGGGAATGGTGTGACCATTGAACCTTGAGAAACTTGATGCTATGGCGTCGAGTGGTACGCTCGGCTTGATCAAGGATACGAACGGGATATTCCCGATGAGATTATCTTGTAGATCAAGAGTTTCGTGGTCCACCCCATGGATAGGATCCGTGAAGCAACGCCTGAGTTGAGAAACGTGGAAGACATCATGGACTCTGGAAAGATGCGGAGGTAGTTCCAATTGGTAGGAAACTTCTCCTCATTTGGCAAGAATACGAAAGGGTCCAATGAAACGAGGAGCCAATTTGCCTTTGATACCGAAACAATGGGTTCCCTTTAACGGAGTAACCCAAAGGTAAGCCTTCTCGCCGACTTCATAAGTCATGAGCTTATGGTTATGATCATATTGGCTCTTTTGACGAGATTGGGTTGTTTTCAATTTCTCACGAATAACGCGAACCTGCTCTTCTGCTTCCTGAATCATATCTGGGCCAAAGAGTTGTCTTTCCCCGGTTTCTGAACAGTTAAGAGGCGTTTGACATTTTCGTCCGTAGGACCTTTGCCCAAGCTAGCTTGATAACTATTGTTATAAGCAAACTCCGCGAATGGAAGGCATTTCTCCCAATCCATTCCGAATGATATGACAGAAGCTCGGAGCATATCTTCCAGAATTTGATTTACTCACTCTACTTGACCACTGGATTGAGGGTGGAAGGCGGTGCTAAAAGAGAGACGAGTTCCCATAGCATTTTGGAAGCTTTCCCAAAATTGAGAGGTGAAGAGACTCCCATGGTCTAAGTTAATTTCCAATGGGACACCATGAAGAGACACTATTCATGAGATGTATAAATCAGCTAGCTGGCTAGTGGTGATACTCTCACGAACAGGTAGAAAGTGGGCCACCTTGGAAAGACGATCGATTACGACGAAGATGGCATTATTCCCTCTCTTGGTCCTGGGAAACCCAGTAATGAAATCCATACTGATTTTATCCCATTTCCACTCAGCCAAAGGTTGAAGGGTGCCAGCAGGCCGTTGATGCTCTGCTTTAACACGACGACAGACGTCGCAACTAGCAATGTATTGAGAAATTTCTCTCTTCATCCTAGTCCACCAAAACCTCTGGCGTAGGTCTTGATACATTTTAGTACTACCGGGATGAATGGTGAGAGGGGAATCATGAGCTCCCTTAAGAATCAACTGACATAGATGTTGTTTCTTGGGAACCACCAAGCGGTTCTCAAAGAAAACAACACCTCGCTCATCCACGGAAAAACATTTAGCAACTCCGCTAGCGATGTTTTCCTTAATCCGGGATATGCCCTTATCATGCTTCTGGGCAGCTATGATTTGATCCGTAAGGTTAGGCTTCGCCACCAAGGTGGATAGGAATCCCCGAGGAACAATGTGAAGGTTAAGCTTACGAAATTCCTCGTGGAGAAGTGGTTGACTTTGTTGTAACATTAGATTGTTACAATAAGATTTACGACTTAGCGCATCGGCCATGACATTGGCATTGCCCGGGGTGTAAGTTATTCCTAAGTCGTAATCCGAGATTAACTCGACCCAACGTCTTTGCCTGAGGTTCAAATCCGGTTGGGTGAAGATATATTTCAAACTTTGGTGAGCGGTGAAGATCTCGTAACGATTATGGAGAAGGTAATGTCGCCACGTTTAAGTGCATGGACTATAGCGGCAAGCTCTAGATCATGTGTGCGATAGTTTTCCTCATGTGGATGTAATTGCCATGAGGCATAGGCAATTACCTGGCAATCTTGCATGAGTATGCAACCTAGTCCTTGTCACGAGGCATCGCAATAGATAATAAAGTCCTTGGAGAAATCTGGTGGTACCCGTACAGGAGCAGATGTCAGGCGTCTTTTCAGTTCCTGAAAGCTGAACTCGCACTATGGGGTCCACTGGAACTTTTTACCTTTCTTGAGGAGTTCAGTTAGAGGTTTAGCAACCTTGGAGAAATTCTCAACGAAGCAGCGACAATAGCTCGCTAAGCCAAGGAAGCTCCGAACTTGCTTGACCGTTTCAGGTGGAGTCCAATCAAGGACGGCTTGAACTCGCTCGGGATTGATAGCAATACCCTTACGAGAGATTACATGGCCTAGATAGGTCACTTCTGGCAACCAAAATTCACACTTGGACAATTTGGCATAAAGGCAATGCTCTCGAAGTTTCGTCAATACCAGCCTTAGATGTTCGGCATGTTCCTCTTCATTCTTGCAATAGATGAGTATATCATCGAGGTATACTATGATGAATTTATCCAAATACTCCATGAAGACCGAGTTCATTAACCGAGAGAAGGTGGCTGGGGCATTGGTTAAACCGAAGGACATAACGGTGTACTCGTATTGGCCATAATAAGTAACAAAGGCTGTTTTGGGAATGTCCCCGTTTCTGAGTTTGATTTGATGGTAGCCCAACCTCAAATCCATCTTGGAAAAGACTGAGGATCCAGCGAGCTGATCATACAGATCGTTGATCCTGGGAAGCGGATACTTGTTCTTGATAGTGACCAAGTTGACAAGTCGGTAATCTACAACCATCCGATCCGTTCCATCCTTCTTCTTGACGAAGAGAACGGGGCAAGCCCAAGGGGAGGAGCTAGGACGGATGAAACCCTTTTTCAAGGACTCATCGAGTTGGTTCTTAAGCTCGGCTAGTTCTAAGGGTGCCATCTTATAGGGTCTTCTAGAAATTGGAACGTTTCCTGGAACAAGGTCTATCACAAACTCGACATCCCTGTCAGGTGGAACACCTGGCAGTTCTTCTGGAAAGACATCCGGAAAGTCTCGGACTACCGGAATATCTTCAAAGTCTGGAAGGGGGTTGGCATTTAGGGAGTAAAGCTGGCACTCGGCCACTCGAGTTAAGACATTGACTGTCTTGCCCGATGGGTGAGTAAGTTGAACGGTTCTAGTGGCACAATCAATATTAGCATAATGAGCTGACATCCAGTCCATACCCAAGATGATGTTTATGTCCGAGGACTTGAGAGCTATTAAAGATGCAAGGAAGACAAGTCTATCGACAAGAATTTCATTCCCATGGCTTACTCTAGAAGTTTGCCATTTGGAACCCGAAATTTGAATTACCATGGAAGTGGGCATGTCACAGAATGTCGTGTTATGCAATCGAGCATAGCTCTTAGATATGAATGAATGAGATGCTCCAGTATCGAAAAGAACAGATGCCGGCTGGCAATTAACAAGGAGCGTACCAAGGACGACGTTAGGATCATCACGAGCCTCCTTAGCTGAGACATAGTTGACATGGCCACGTGCAGTGGTGGCTGGCTTGGCGTAGTATGTCTTTCCCGCTGGCTTACCACGGCCAACGGACTTTCCAAACTGATTGGGGTTGTTGTCCTGAGGACACTCCCGACTGTAATGACCTGGCTCTCCACACTTGAAACATGTCACAACATTGGGGCCTGGAGCAGCATTAGCAGCGCGGCCACCATAGGGTTTAGGCGGTGCAAACTGCTGGTTGGGGTGAGGCGCCTCAAAGGATGGCCTCGGGATGAACCTGGGTGGAAGTGCCGTGCTTGGAATCCACACCCGGCCCTTCTGAGATCCAGAGCCAGATGAAGAACCAAAATAACGAGAGTGCTTGCATGAAGCGTCATAGTCAGACTGGCCTGTCTCAGCACTGATGGCTTTATTGACCAACTTCTGAAAGGAGGTGCACTCGTGTAGACGAAGATCACGGCGAAGCTCGGGGCTAAGTCCCTTGCGGAACCTTGCCTACTTCTTAGCATCGGTGGATACCTCTTTAGGAGCATATCGTGCCAGATTCCCAAATTCACGACTATATGCATCCATAGTCAGTCTTCCTTGGTTGAAATTGCAGAACTCTTCCCTCTTACGATCTATGAGACCTTTCGGGATGTGATGCTCACGGAAAGCCTCACTGAATTCAGCCCAAGTAGTGATTTGGCCGACCGGGCGCATAGCCTCGAAGTTTTCCCACCAAAGGCTAGCAGGGCCTTTGAGGTGATAGACGACACCATAGGTAACCTTATCAGGAACGTAGCTTGTGTGTGATGCTGCGGAGCCAGTCATCCGCGTCGAGGGGCTCGACGGAATGATTAAACTTTGGTGGGTACAGCTTGATAAAGTCATTGATTGACACAAAGTCATTTCGCTGATGGCATGCAGTGTTCTGCTCAATCCGCTCCAGCAAGCGGTTAGTCTCCAGCCTAACTTCGGCCAGAGAAGGCGGATGGGGCAGATTTTCACCCCTAGCTGCACTGGCTTCCCCCTGCACCGGGGCAGCAGGGTTGCTGTGGGTGTTGACCATCCTAGGAAATACAAGACAACGGCTTAGACAAGGATGGCACAAACTTAGCAAGGAGTGCAGAATGTAATGGATAACATGGGATGCTAAGATGTTCATTGCACGACATGGTAATACAGAAACTGCCATATATATACCATTTGTCATACACACCGTACATAGTTTAGTACAAGCCCAGGCTAGAGTACAACTACGGTGAAAGACATTACATCTCATCGGAGGCATTCCAAGCTCCTATACATTATTTTTCTACACCTCCGGAGCGTGATACACACCAAGTCGTATCCCACGGTCACGCAGTACTGTGGAGATTATAACTATTACAGTACTAGTGAAACTACTACTAGCTCAGACGGCTCTGTAGTAATCCTCATAAAAGTCACCACCAAAGTCTGGAAGTGGAACATGATCATCTGGAAACAGACGGTCCTGCGGAGCCTGTGGACCATAGGGACCCGGATGTGGCCTTGGTCCCACAGACGGTGGCGGACGGGGACCACGAGGAGGGGTGATGCCTCCTACATCACACCACTCCATACAATCTAGCAATCCAGACCGCACAGGGTACAGGTCCCTCAGGTCCATGTATCCTGCCTGTACCGTAGGTGCAAACCAAGTCAAAGTGGCCCAGTGATCAACACGAGAGCTGAAAAGCTCCATACGCAAGGCCCGATTTTCGCGGTCCTTATCCTCGAGCATCTCGGCAGTGGTGCGGAGTAGTGACTCCTCATGTGTAGAGTCATAGTACAAAGCCTGATAGTACCCATGTGCTCCAGGAAGTGAGGCTGGCATGTAGAGGAAGTCGGTGTTCTGGAGCAAGGCAGTCCTGGCTCGAATGATAGTCATCATTGAGTAAGTTGCATCCTGCACAGACATCTCAATAGTGACTCCAAGTCCATAGGAACAGTGAAGGGGCTCAGAAGCTCCAGGATAAGAGGGATATATCCTTACAGTACAAAGGTACTGGCTCTGGTTGATGTCTCGGAATTGCTCCTCGATGGTATATTCCGGATACCACCGATAGCCTGACTCGACCATCACTCGAACCAACATGGCCGTGTGGCCGGGCACATCGAGGCACCGGGTCAGACGAACCACTTGGTTCTGGGAACGGGTGGCCATCTGAAAGCACAGAATAATGCAAAGGCATTAGAATTTCCTAGGGGAAATCGGACAGCATAACGGCTGTAAATGCTCAGAAAAAGATTTGAGACATCCACAATAGTTTGCAATACCACTCAACAACATCATATCAAGGTTCTAATTCAACTGACAACATACTAAAAGTAGTAGAACTAAACTGTGGCTTGTAACAACAATCCTATAAGCTACTATGGATTAGTAACATGTGAACTTGATAGAAGAAGATAGCCTAGTCCTTAACCCACGTTGAATGAGAAGAGAATGACTCAGATCAGAGGGCATAAGGTAAAGGAGTAAAAAGAGCCTTACGTTCCCTCCCACAATCAATTCCCCTACATATAACTAAAGCATTTCTAGACTCCACATCGACCAGTTTGGCTCAACGAACCTACAGGCTGTCCGGCTCTGATGCCAACGCTGTCAGGACCCCGATTCCAAGTCACATCGATTTAGCCGGTAACACCTCATATCACATTGTGGCCTCACGCACGGTATCCCCACGGGTGTCGCCTTACCATG
Organism: Triticum dicoccoides; assembly: GCF_002162155.2. Classification (NCBI taxonomy): domain Eukaryota; kingdom Viridiplantae; phylum Streptophyta; class Magnoliopsida; order Poales; family Poaceae; genus Triticum; species Triticum dicoccoides. The sequence continues at coordinate 685,234,330 of NC_041382.1, forward strand.
GCCCAGGATCGTTTGTGCCTTTTGGCTCACGTATATGATAGTGTCGCTAGCATCCATATGACAGAGAACCCGGGCCGACATGGCTAGTCGTGAACCCAAAGTGGCACAGACCTATGGGGACAGGCATACATGAATCACATCGAACATGTCGGTCATCAGCGTGTGAATCCGGGCTGTAGCACTGGGCTAACAGGACTCCGGTGAACCCAGGCTGTAGCATGCTAGGCAGGACTCCGGAAGTCACCGCGTGAAATTTCCCTGAAGGGACAGACATAGGAACAAAGTGAAACACATGCCGGCCAGTCAAGTGTCCTGAGCAGTAGTGTTGGGCTAGCAGGACTCCGGTGAACCGGGCTATAGCGGACTACTATGGCTCAAGGAGCACTAGACTACATTTCCCCATAAGAAAGGCTGCCAAGGATAAACAACTAGATTGTCGGATCCCACACATACCAAGCATTTCAATCATACACACAATATGCTCGATATGTGCAAATACAACATGGCATCACAACAAAACTCTACAACTCAAGTAATTTATTTAAAGGCTCCAGAGAGCCATACATAACATGTTCATACAGGTAGGGGTCACATGACCCAACACTCAAGTCATACAAGCATACAAGCACATGCGGAATCAAATAGTCTGAGTACAGACACTAGAAAGAAAGAAGGCTTGTCGAAGCCTGTCTATCTACATAGGGCCCTCCATGGCCAGGATCACCACCTGGGTGGTAAGTTACTCATCGACGTCGAGATCTACATAAAACCCATCGGAGGGGGCGGTGTTGTCGTCTGAAAACAGTAATTAAAGCAAACATGAGTACAAAGGTACTCAGCAAGTCTTACAACAGAACCTACTATACATGCTCATTCTCAAAAAGGTGGTGGAGTTATTGCAGCAAGCCAGCTTTGACTCTTGGCTAAGCTATCCTACGAGACACCACTAGTAAAATAGTTTTCGCACACGAGTCCACTAATCACCAACACAATACTCCACCGGGGATCCTCCCTCGTCATCCTACGAGAGGGCCATCCTCGGTACTCACACTTATCTTGAGTCTTTTAGTAGTAACCATTAACTTGTCTATGAACTGTATAGGCAACCAAGTAGTCCTTTACCGCGGGCGCGGCTATTGGAATAGTTTTATACCCTGCAGGGGTGTACTTCGTCACAGATGTTTCCACCACTTAGCGACTACACACGACGTGTGCTCGGCAGACTTCGAGCGAAAGCCGACGTGGGTGTAGACCATGACCTGACTAACCGCACAAGTCTCTAGTCCAGGTTTATCGCCTATTCGGGTTCCATCCGCAAGGAAATACAGCCGGGGTGTCCTCAACGGCCCCAAACGATGTGTGCAGGGTTCCCGAGACACCAAATGGGCGACTCGGTACACCATGCCACGGTGTATCTACCGCATGATAGCCCACCCCTAGGGTCAGCGATACGCACGGCCACCAACACAAACCTACAAACACCAGAAACTAGTTGCAACTCCTGGACAGAGGACGATAGGGGTCAGTAAGTCGAGCGGGGTCATATTTCAGGGCCCAATGTGTGGTAGTATCTGAATCTTAAATCACGCATACAGAACACAGTTCTTATGGACGGCCTCAATGAAACAACCCACCATGTACTCCTACATGGCCTCTCATCGATACCTTTACCAAAACATGTTCAACACATGCCTCACATTACAGACATAATCATTTCATTCTATCCCATCACCCAGATGAACCAGACCTGACACAACTCTAAGCATAGCAGGCATAGCAAGGTAGGCAACACATACATGGCTCAATCAACTCCTACACATGCTAGTGGGTTTCATCTAGTTACTGTCGCAATGACAGGTCATGCAGAGGATAAGGGTTCAACTACCATAGCACACAGCAGTTTGAAAACGTTGTTGTCTTAATGCAGTAAGTGAGAGCAGAAGCGAGAACATGGGATTGTATCGATATGATCAATGGGGTTTCTTGCCTGATGGAGTAGTAGTAGGGTACTGCCCTTCAGTTGGATACTCGGAGATATCCTCGAGGGCAGAACCTACCACGAAAGACACCACAGAATATAATCAACACATGGCAATACGCAACAATATGATGCACGCTATGACATGGCAATAAGAGGTGTCCTGTCTAATGCAATGTGAAACAAGTTGAAATGGGTCCATTTGAATCAAAGATTGAAATCGGTCCATTTGAATCAACGATTCAAATGGAAGATTAAATTCTTATGTATTATAAGTGTATTAGCTTGTTTCACCTAAAAAGCAAGGTTAAAGTGTTTTGTCATGCATGAAACCATTACAGATGGAAATATTGAATTTTTCTGATCATTTTTCATATATAACTTGTTTGATTTGGAGCTATGGTTGATTTTCTATGATTTTTAGAAGTTATGGCTATTTTCTAGAATTTCCTATATAAGAATAAATCTAGAAAATAAATAACTGCGTCAGCACTGTGTCACTGTGACGTCAGCGGGTCAAAGGCGCCAGCCCAGGTCAAACCTAACTGGTAGGACCCACACGTCAGTGAAACAACTAATTAACAGGGTTAAGTTAATACTAACTAAACTGTCAGTGGGGCCTGGGCCCGCATCTCAGTGACCTATTGGGTTAACTAAAAGTTAATTAGTGCTAAGCTAAAATTAGCAGGGCTCTGGACCCACCTGTCATTGACCCAGAGGAGTTAAACCCCAGGTTAAACAAGGTCAACTCGCCGGCGGTTTGACGCCGGCGATGACAGACATGACGGAGGGCTTCGGAAAACGCCCAGAGGCGACCATTTGCGTGGCGGAGAGGCTCTACGTGACGAGGAGACTCGTCCACGTCTAGTGGTGGTGGTGTTTGGGCTCGGGGTGGTCGGAAAAGACGCCGACAACGACGTTGGCAGCTGCCGGAGCTCGGACGAGTTCGGGGTCGTCGCTAGGAGGCACGGCAGGAGATGCAGAGTGGTGTTGCGGCTCCAAGGGACGTGGTGAGTGCGGGGACGCGCTCGGTTTAGAGCTTACGCATCTGTGGCCACGACGGCGACATGGACGGCGGAGCCGAGCTCTCGGCCGTGATGGCCAATGGGGTTAGGGGGCAGCTTGAGCGACGTGGCTAGGGGGAGCAGAAAGAGGAGCTCACGGCGAGTGCAGCGGTGGCCTCGGAGAGCTCGGGGAGGCAGCGAGTCGAGCGCGGGGTCGCTAGCGATCTCGGAGCCCGAAGGTTGAAGAAGAGGTCGAGGAAGGCGTTGCAGGGATTCCGGCGTTGCGTAGCTCAGCAAGGTGGTCGAGGGAGATGCGGCGGAGCTTGTGGACACGGTAGGGCGGCGCAGAGACAACGGTGGCTATGGCTGCGGCGGCGAGACGGCAGCGGCTGCTTCGTCCATGGCGTCGGGGGAGCGAGGGAGAGAGCAGGGGGAAGTGTGAGGTGTCCAGGGGGTCGGGGCGCGACGTGGAGGTCATACAGCCCGTCCAGCGGCAAAACGGAAAGCAGGAGGTGGCGCACGGCGGTGCGCGTGCTTCAGGCATGCGCCCGTCGTCCTTCTGTCCCAAGGAAGGGGACGACTGGCACGGCCAGATGGACTGGGCCGTGCTGGGCCGGCCACTTGGGCTACAGGACCGCCAGGTAAGAAGGCCCAGGTGGTTTTCTCTCTCTCTCTCTCTGCTTTTCTATTTTTATTTATATTCTATTATTTCTGTAACTTTAGGGCTTTATTAAAAATGCCAGGGCATTTCCAAAAATCATAAAATTAATCATGGCGACTGCTTAAAATATATCCAACAGTAAACATTTTAGTTTATGATTATGTGAGCATTCAAAATATTTTATAGCATTTAAATGCCCAAATGCAAATACTATATGAATTAATCCAATGACCTTAAGATGTCCTAGAAAAATGTTCACCATTTTTGTCAAAGGTTTTAACCCAAAACAAAAAGGGTGGACTTTTTGGAAGGGCATTTCAGGTTCATTGAGAAAGTTTTTAGTAAACCCTAGTTGTTCCAGGGGGGTGCTGGGGGTTCTATCATCCCCATTTCATTTTTCTGGGAAATTTAAACATGATGCAATCACCCTAATGCATGAACTAGCTAGGGTGTGACAGAATGGGTCAAATCAATTACATCATTCTCCTAATGATGTGATCCCGTTAATCAAATGACAACTCATGTCTATGGTTAGGAAACATAACCATCTTCGATCAACGAGCTAGTCAAGTAGAGGCATACTAGTGACACTCTGTTTGTCTATGTATTCACACATGTATTATGTTTCCGGTTAATACAATTCTAGCATGAATAATAAACATTTATCATGATATAAGGAAATAAATAATAACTTCATTATTGCCTCTAGGGCATATTTCCCTCACCAACGGCCATCTTTCAAAGTTAAAGTTACCCGCACACAATATAAAAAAATATAAAATATAATATATATATAGGGGTATAGATATAGATATGTGATTCGAAACCCGCCCATCATCTCCAATTAGAGTAGTGTGTCCATGCACGGATGCGACGTGGCCAAATGATGTCTGCCATCGGTATCTCAAATTCAAATCAGTCTGACCGATGGCACACACCCACACACATCCCCCTCTCCATCATATCGGGCATTATTTATCTCTCACGCGTGCATGCGCAACGATCGATGTTCCTCTATGTATGTGTGTATATAGCTAGGTCTTTCATAGTTTTCCACACAAACCGATCAATCGATATATCCAGTGAGGTCTCACCCTCTTTCCCACGTCCACATCGATCAATCTATACCTCTCTATATAGGATTAACATATATAGCTAATACACCCACATTAATTATATATCCAACGTCCCCCTCTCATCATCCATGCCTTCCGCTTCATCTCTCAGACGCGTGCACAATGGCGAAGATAGGGGGCAGTAAGGGCCCTGCCGCCCTCCTCCCCTAGCATCACTATATATCAAGGCTGATATGAATGTGATCATTAGACAATTGCTGCTAAAAATGGTTCAAGTTCATGAATTGACCCCCCTCGTAAAGGATTAGCAATGCTTGGCCCCCTAGCTCATTTATTTTTCATGGCTCCGCCACTACGCGCAACAGCGCACGTGTTCGCCCCCTCTCTCTAAATATCGATCTTGCACTTGTGCATTCCTTCATAGTCTCCCTCCACTCGGCCCCTCGCACCATCTTCTATCCCCCACCGGATTTTGCCACATGTACAATCTAGCAGACTCCATGGTTCAACTTAAGAATAATGCACAAACCTCAAAACAACAGTGGTTCTCTTTTGTTCTAGAATCTTCTGTATCATAACTGCCCAATTTTTTTTCTAGTTGAATTGCCATTATTTGTTTTTACTTTATGCTTTACAATGCCCAATTCCATGAATCATAAAATAGATTAAGGGCTTCTTTGATTCAAAGGATTCTCAAAGGAATTTTAGAGGATTCTAATCATTAGGAATTTTTCCTATCTTGGTTGTTTGATTCGTAGGATTGTAAACTATAGGAATTTTTCCATATGATTGATTTGCACTAGATTTCATAGGAAACATCCCATCCACTCAAACCTCTTTGAAAGAATTCTGTGTGTTTTCTATGCACAATCAAACACTCGTACAATCCTATAGGATTCAAGACGACATTCCACTATAATCCCATGTTTTTCCTATTCCCGCGTTCTTAGCTTTTTTATAAAAACTAATTGATTTTGAATGAGATGAACTATAAGAATTAAACGAAGGGCTACATTAGGCATATATGACTCAGAGCTTACATGCTATAGTGTGGTATTTATTCATAATTTGGTTGCAAAATCTGATGCGTGCAATGCACGTGTACCTTACTAGTACTTCGAGTATGTGCAAAACACGTAAATTAGAATACCAATGGCACGCTACACAGTGTCTCTCTTACAGTTCATGAAGCCACGTGGCACATGTGGAGGCGTTGTTGTGACCTCCTTGCGTGGATTGATCACAGTGACGTGCCGCTGGTTCCAGAAGAATGTACTTGTCCTCCCTGAGCCATACTGGCGGTACATCCACGAAGCGAAGATGTGCATGCACGCCACGCACGCACTCATTCCCTCGCACGCACACGCGGGTACATGGGTAGACGCAATTTTGTACCAAGATCCACCCCATGTGATAATTTGACGCGTGTAAAGTTGTTCACTTCATTGATGGTCAATTAATACAGCGCATGCGAATTGAGTGGACGTGAGGGTGGAAGAAAGACATTATTACTCCACTGCAAGCATGCGAGTAGTTAAATCGTGGGTTGCTAGTAGTACTTCCATTGGTCTCCTTTGTATTTTGGGCCAATTTTTGACAGTAACATAATATTTACGCATTTGAGCAGTGTAGTACTTGAAATTTATGTTCCGCTAAACTCATCAGGAGCCGTTTCGGGCCTCGAAACCAAAACTATCAATTAATCTTTACCTTGTTCCCATCACATTCGAAAGCCTGCTCACACCTACTAGTACGTACCAAACCTGAACGTGTTCCCAATATGCAGGTATTAGTACTAGTGCTAGTACTTAGGTTATAAAAAGGGGAACTACCTAACCGAAAATTACTCTACCTTTCCTCCTCATAAGTGCTTCTTCTTCGTCCGTCGTTGCCATGGCCGTTGAGCAGAGCTCTAGGTCGAGAACTACTCGTAACAAGGGAGCGGCAACCAAGGATGCGGAAAAAAAAGAGGGCTCGCCGCCATGCAGAGACCTCGAAAGATCTCTCACGGGCAGGCGATGGCTCCTAGGAGCACCCTAGTCGCAGACGCGAACATGCTGAGCCGGCGGAGCTGGAGTCGTTATCCCTCGACGACATGCTCGATCAGCTCAATAAGCACCTCAATAAGCAGAAGGAGTTCATCCAAGGCTTGATGGAGTTGCTGAGGGAGAGCCTCGACGACATGCCCGCTGAGCTCAATCAGCAGGGGGAGTTGACCGCCAGCTTGGTGATGCTGCTGAAGAAGAGCATTGCCTCGGAGAAGAAGGCGACCGGCGAAATCCTGCGACTTCAGGAGGACAAGGCGAAGCTCTGCCACGAGATCGACCTGTTGAAGGAGAAGAACGCCGGCTGGAAGAAGCTGCATGAGGATAGTAGTTCCTCGATGAAGATGTTGCAGGCCCTCGTCATGGAATAGAAGGAGGAGTTGGCGAAGCTCCGCATCGAGCACCCGGCTGCTGTCAAGGTACGTAATGCGGCCGTGGAACAGATGATGAAGGCTCGCATCGAGAAATCCCTGGACAGAATGAAGAAGATGGCGGAGGAGACGCGCCAGGAGATGGAGGTCGTGTAGGCGATGAAGAAGCAGTTACGACTCCGCGGCGAATTAGATCATTTAGGGTGATAATCTTCCTTCTTCTTTTTCTCCTGTGTTTCATCTTTTGCTTCGGGTGTTTCACCGCACGTGTCACGTTCTCTGTGAGGTATGAATAGAACAATGGTTTTTTAGGGAATGAATAGAACAATGCTAACAATGAGATGACTAGCAAACTAGATCATTTTTATTGCCATATGGCACTGGGCTGCCGTGTTTCGTGCTCCTCCGTCGCAGTACTACTACAGTGGAAAACTTGAGTATACCGCACAGTTCTATGCTCCTCCTCAATCAGGTCGTTGGTGCATTTATATGAGCAGTCAAATCACAAGGCCCCGCCTTCCAGCACTAATGAGCCGTCAAATCACAAAGGCCCTCGCCTCTCGTGAAACCGACCAAGCTAGACTGCCCCGCCCTCTAGCCTTTCAAAAAATGTATACTTTTGTACAGCAGTAGTATTGATGGATTGCGCCATGGAGCAAAACTTGAAATTGAAAAAAAGGTGGTACATATAGAGAGCGCTCGTCGCCAAATTATGCATATAGTACTATTAAAAAGGCTAGTCACAATAATGGTGTCTAGCACAATTCACCCCTCAAATAAAACTAAGAGGGTGCTTGGATACGTTTTAGTCCCATGACTAAAAGTAGTGGGACTAAAACATGCTAGCCTGACCCATGCTTGGATCCAAATACTAAAAAAGGCTAAAATTAAGTTAATGAGCATTTATTATCCTCCAAACCCTCCAATCCAGAACTCGCCTATGTTAAAGGAGAGGAGTTAAATGAGTAGAGAGAGGACTAATCCACATTTTAGTAGGGGTACCCCTGACTAAAAAAATTTAGTCTCAAGACTAGTTTTAGCCCCTCTTTAGTCAGGGGTGCTTGGAACTTTAGCCTCTTAAAGAGACTATTTTTAGTCAGACTAAAATAAGTCCCTTGGATCCAAGCACCCTCTAAGCATCCTGGAATTCTTTGACAAAACTAAGCACCCTGAAATTCTTTGACAACTAAACTGCTGGCTATATGATGTTGGCCATATATATTGTACGTATATAATGTGAAGAAACGAGTGGTAGTACTATACCAACTAAAAGATGAAATGTAAGAAATACTAGTATGTACGTACTGAAGAGTTAAAGTAACAAGAAGAAACATAACATAGTTCTGCTAGGGGCTCAGCACAACACACCCCTCAAATTAAATTAAGCACACCTAAAATTAAACTTTGCAACTATTCCGGTAGACACTGCATTAGAACCACCATGAGCAATGACACTGCCACCTTACTCGGAGTCCTCGTCCACGTCCTCGACTTCATCCTTGTCCCTCTTCCTCTTGGCCGATACTTCTTTGCTTGAACCGCACACTTAGTTCTTGCTCTTCATCCAACCCTTGTAGATATTGAAGCAAAGGTAGCCATCCATTGCAGCGTAGTGGATGTGGTCTATATCTAGTACATTCCGCTGCCATGCATGACGATGAAATGTGTATGGAGGTTTCTCCCGTTTACCGTACGAAGGATGAACCATGGCTCCTGCCAGGGTCAGCATTGAAGGTTGACGAGAGGACACCAGCCGATTCTTCTGGAGGTCGAAGGTGTTGCCTACAATGAGGCCTATCTGACGCAGGACTTCTTTGTCATTACCAAAGTCTATAGTAACGAATTTGACTAGGTTGCTTTGGAGGAAGTCCTTAAAATCCCGGTACTCAACATCGGCATGGCATATGTGGTAGACCAAGCATAAGTCATGCACGCAAACCTGGATCATGGCAGGCTTCTTCCTCTCTTCGTCCTTTAGATCCTTCTCTGGTCCCAGGACTATGGTGTACTCAATATCTAGCCCGACGACCCACTCATCATCCGAGTCTTCGAGCATGTGTCTGAAGCAAGAAAGGCATCCTTTCACCGTCGCGGAAGAACGGGTGTAGATGACGCCAAACTCATCGCCGGTGATGGTTCTAACCTTGTACTCATAGCCGATCGTGGAGATTTGGGACGCCATGGACTTGGGAGGAGGGTTAGGATTAGTGGAACTGCCGTAATGTGAATGGACGGGACGACTAGGAGCAAACCGCCGTAGTATTGAAGGACGTGCGGGGACGAGTAGGAGCGAACTACCAGCGTGCGAACGACAGGGTAGTGGCTTTCCATTCTCCCATGATATGGGCTTCCGAGAGCCCTTGGATCTGAGATCGAACGGTTGCATGGTGTGATTTTAGACCTATGGGTGAATATCCTATCCTAGAGGGTTATTCTACAAATTTTTAGCAACTTAGCATGCGACCTTTTGATCTCAGATCCAAGGGCTGCCACCAGCCCGTATCATGGTCGCGCCTACCATGACTGTCGCGTCGCTCGCGCGGTCACGCCCTTGGAGATTTAACACGGTGCGTTAGGCTATCTGATGTTGGCATGTCATACATAGTCATCACTTAGTCACTCATACTACAACAAGGTTGGCTATAAGGTTGGCTATAGTGTATTTTTTACTCCTCTCTATCTCTTTCTTCGTAATGGAGGTGGTCAGGAATCGGGAGACTCACGCCGGTCGTAGCACCGCAGTTAAAATGATAATGGCAAGTCAAATTACGGGGCCCCACCTGTCCAGCAGTAACTCGCTGTCAAATCACATAGCCCTACGTTTGCAGCAGCCTACTCCCTCATCTTCTCGCGTCTTTGTCGAACCGACTAGGCGGAACTGCCCCGTCGCCTACCGCGCAGGAAAAGCCCCGCCCTCCACTTTTAAATAGTATACAGTATACTAATTTTGTATCCATCGATTGCGCCCGCACCATGGAGCAAAGCGTCTAGAAAACGGCGGTACACTTGTACAGAGTATACAGCATGCCCATCGCGTTCGCGTCGCACCCCAGACGATCGATCGGTCTGGCACGCTGCTCTCCAAATGGAACGCGTGTCATATTGCGTTTGCACACACATGTGGGACAGAAATTGAGAACCGACCATAGGCACACTCCCTGGCCCCGCAAGTCGGGTGACTTAATAGAAGAGGGAGACGAGCGATAGTACTAGAGAAGTGTTGTACTACGTTGGTGCCTGGACGATTCCTGCAAGACACGGAAGATCAGTTCGTCCATGCATGTGACCAGACTCCAGCAGACACGCCTGGATTGGCTATCATCTACATATCGTGCAGGCTATGTTGTACATGGCTGTAGTTGTGGTGAGAAGTCTAAAAAAAGGTTTCTTGTCATCTCGCAAAATTAGGTGTCATGTGCTTCGGATCACTGCGAGGGTTAAACAGCAACAACTGAGTTGGGCTAGTCATTGGGGGCACATGCACGAACAATGACTACTCGGCTGCCATCTAGGTCAAGCCGGCTATGTTAATTAGGACATCTATCGACAGACCCCTTTTCTACGAGTTTATCTTTAATTTGAGCTTTGTTCCTCGTCTAGTTTGTCCTTCGGGATTCATGTTGTCTCCTTTGGGCAGTTAGGTTATGATTTCTTGTCATGTGGCATTTTTTCATGTTATATGTCATAATCCGGCGCTTCAGATCAAAATGATGACAACTGCGCCTCCGGGCCACGTGCATGAGGAGGTGGTTTTGCAATGGAGAAGATCAGAAGAGGGAGAGGCGAGACGGTGGTTTTGGAATGGAGATGATGGAGAGGAGAGGAGCTGGTTTTGCAACGGAGAAGATCAGAAGAGGGAGAGGCGAGACAGTGGTTTTGGAATGGAGATGATGGAGAGGATAGGAGGTGGTTTTGCAATGGAGAAGAGGGAGAGGAGCATGCGGCAGCGATTTAGGATTGGACGAGAGGGCCAGTGCGCTGTGACTGGATCAAAATCAAAATCAATTTACCCTTCAATTAAGAAAGCGACCCACATTAACTAGTCTCCCTTTTATTCTGGGTCATAATTGACCATGATTCTCGCACATAAAATATATGTTATACGTTGCAAAAATAATATAATTTGAAAGTACATTCAGATACTAACCAAACGATACAATTTTTGGTGACATGCATTCACATTTTGCTTGTCAAATACAATGCGTGGTCAAACTTTGACCCAAAATACGCAATACAACAAAAAAATACTTCCAAGACCAGCGCCGCTCTTCCGCTCTTCTCCTCCTAAACCACCGCCCCTCCTCTCCTATTCCAGTCCAAAACCAGCGTCGCTCCTCTCCCGTTCTAATCCAAAACCAGGGCTGCTCCTCTCCTCTTCCATTCAAAAACCACCGCCGGCGATGAAGGTGTTGTGGAGAAGTAGATGGACGGAGGAGTACAACCGATATGTGAGGATCGCAGACGGCGACCCTGTGAAGCTAGCTAGGATGTTGGAGATATAGTCTTGGTTTGACAACAAGGACCAACTAGCAGCGACGGCTACATCCATGGCAAAATATCTGCAACAGAGCGAAAAGGCGGCGATACTCCTGGAGGGAGTCGTGCCGGAGTACATAGAGCTGCTCCTATGGGCCATGGAGCAAACAGATTCACCGAATCCGATCGTGAGGGAGCGGTGGTGGGAGTATCGATCCCAGATGGAGCATCCACCAGAGATTGAAGGATCGAGCATCTACAGGGTGCTGTTTGTGAGGGTGTCCTGCCAGAGCAAGCCGGTGGAGTCTTCGTCGACCCAACCCAACTTCAAGAGGAGAAAAGCAGTTGGCCCGACGATGCTTCCCCGCCATCCTCTCCCTCGCCGTTCACATCGTCTCACGGGGTGACTATCTGCCGTCGAGGAATAGGAGGGGGCTGCCCCCCAGCCCAATAGTCGGGCAGGTTGTGAATTGTCAGGAGGAGCTTAAGGTTGTCAGTATTTATAGGTTGTGAATTGTGTTTTGTGTTGTGTATTTTGAGAGTTCAAGGGGTTGACTACGATGAGACTTTCTCACCGGTAGCGAAGCTAAAGTCCGTCCGAATCATGTTAGCAATTGTCGCATTCTATGATTATGAGAGATGGCAAATGGACGTCAAAACGGCATTCCTTAATGGTTTCCTTAAGGAAGAATTGTATATGATGCAGCCGGAAGGTTTTGTCGATCCTAAGAAAGCTTACAAGGTGTGCAAGCTCCAACGCTCGATTTATGGGCTGGTGCAAGCATCGCGGAGTTGGAACATTCGCTTTGATGAGATGATCAAAGCGTTTGGGTTTACGCAGACTTATGGAGAAGCCTGTGTTTACAAGAAAGTGAGTGGGAGCTCTGTAGCATTTCTCATATTATATGTAGATGACATACTTTTGATGGGAAATGATATAGAACTCTTGGACAGCATTAAGGCCTACTTGAATAAGAGTTTTTCAATGAACGACCTTGGAGAAGCTGCATATATATTAGGCATCAAGATCTATAGAGATAGATCAAGACGCCTCATAGGTCTTTCACAAAGCACATACCTTGATAAGATATTGAAGAAATTCAATATGGATCAGTCTAAGAAGGGGTTCTTGCCTGTGTTACAAGGTGTGAAATTGAGCTCAGCTCAATGTCCGACCACGGCAGAAGATATAGAAGAGATGAGTGTCATCCCCTATGCCTCAGCCATAGGTTCTATTATGTATGCCATGCTGTGTACCAGACCTGATGTAAACCTTGCCGTAAGTTTGGTAGGAAGGTACCAAAGTAATCCCGGCAAGGAACACTGGACAGCGGTCAAGAATATCCTGAAGTACCTGAAAAGGACTAAGGAAATGTTTCTCGTTTATGGAGGTGACGAAGAGCTCGTCGTAAAAGGTTACGTCGACGCTAGCTTCAACACAGATCTGGATGACTCCAAGTCACAAACCAGATACGTGTATATTTTGAATGGTGGGGCAGTAAGCTGGTGCGGTTGCAAGCAGAGCGTCGTGGCGGGATCTACATGTGAAGCGGAGTACATGGCAGCCTCGGAGGCAGCGCATGAAGCAATTTGGGTGAAGGAGTTCATCACCGACCTAGGAGTCATACCCAATGCGTCGGGGCCAATCAAACTCTTCTGTGACAACACTTGAGCTATTGCACTTGCCAAGGAGCCCAGGTTTCACAAGAAGACCAGGCACATCAAGCGTCACTTCAACTCCATTCGTGAAAATGTTCAAGATGGAGACATAGATATTTGTAAAGTACATACGGACCTGAATGTAGCAGATCCGTTGACTAAACCTCTCCCTAGAGCAAAACATGATCAACACCAGAATTCCATGGGTGTTCGATTCATCACAATGTAACTAGATTATTGACTCTAGTGCAAGTGGGAGACTGTTGGAAATATGCCCTAGAGGCAATAATAAAAGCATTATTATTATATTTCCTTGTTCATGATAATTGTCTTTATTCATGCTATAATTGTGTTATCCGGAAATCGTAATACATGTGTGAATAATAGACACCAACATGTCCCTAGTAAGCCTCTAGTTGACTAGCTCGTTGATCAACAGATAGTCATGGTTTCCTGACTATGGACATTGGTTGTCATTGATAACGAGATCACATCATTAGGAGAATGATGTGATGGACAAGACCCAATCCTAAACATAGCATAAGATCGTATAGTTCGTTCGCTAGAGTTTTTCCAATGTCAAGTATCCTTTCCTTAGACCATGAGATCGTGTAACTCCCGAATACCGTAGGAGTGCTTTGGGTGTACCAAAGGTCACAACGTAACTGGGTGACTATAAAGGTATACTACGGGTATCTCCGAAAGTGTCTGTTGGGTTGACACGGATCAAGACTGGGATTTGTCACTCCGTGTGACGGAGAGGTATCACTGGGCCCACTCGGTAATGCATCATCATTATGAGCTCAAAGTGACCAAGTGTCTGGTCATGGGATCATGCATTACGATACGAGTAAAGTGACTTGCCGGTAACGAGATTGAACAAGGTATTGGGATACCGACGATCGAATCTCGGGCAAGTAGCATACCGATTGACAAAGGGAATTGTATACGGGGTTGCTTGAATCCTCGACATCATGGTTCATCTGATGAGATCATCGAGGAGCATGTGGGAGCCAACATGGGTATCCAGATCCCGCTGTTGGTTATTGACCGGAGAGCGATCTCGGTCATGTCTACATGTCTCCCGAACCCGTAGGGTCTACACACTTAAGGTTCGGTGACACTAGGCTTGTAGGGATATGTATATGCAGTAACCCGAATGTTGTTCGGAGTCCCGGATGAGATCTCGGACGTCACGAGGAGTTCCGGAATGGTCCGGAGGTAAATAATTATATATAGGAACTGCTATTTCGGCCGTCGGGACAAGTTTCGGGGTCACCGGCATTGTACCGGGACCACCGGAAGGGTCCCGGGGGTCCACCGGGTGGGGCCACCTATCCCAGAGGGCCCCATGGGCTGAAGTGGGAAGGGATCCAGCCCAAAGTGGGCTGGGGCACCACTTCCCCTAGGGCCCATGCGCCTAGGGTGGGGGAAACCCTAAAGGGGGGGCGCCCCCTTGCTTGGGGGGCAAGCCCCCCACCCCTTGGCCGCCGCCCCCCTAGGAGATTGCATCTCCTAGGGCCGGCGCCCCCCCTAGGCCCCCCTATATATAGTGGGGGGGATGGAGGACCTCTTACCTTTGCCTTTGGTGCCTCCCTCTCCCTCTCCAACACATCCTCCTCCTCCATAGAGCTTGGCGAAGCCCTGCCGGAGTACTGCAGCTCCATCACCACCACACCGTCGTGCTGCTGCTGGAGCCATCTTCCTCAACCTCTCCTTTCCCCTTGCTGGATCAAGAAGAAGGAGACGTCACGCTGACCGTACGTGTGTTGAACGCGGAGGTGCCGTCCTTTCGGCGCTAGGATCTCCGGTGATTTGGATCACGTCGAGTACGACTCCCTCATCCCCGTTCTTTGAACGCTTCCGCTCGCGATCTACAAAGGTATGTAGATGCATCCGATCACTCGTTGTTAGATGAACTCATAGATGGATCTCGGTGAAACCATAGGAAATTTTTGTTTTCTGCAACGTTCCCCAACAGTGGCATCATGAGCTAGGTCTATGCGTAGTTCTCTTTGCACGAGTAGAACACAATTTGTTGTGGGCGTAGATGTTGTCAACTTTCTTGCCGCTACTAGTCTTATCTTGCTTCAGCGGTATTGTGGGATGAAGCAGCCCGGACCAACCTTACACGTACGCTTACGTGAGACTGGTTCCACTGACTAACATGCACAAGTTGCATAAGGTGGCTGGCGGGTGTCTGTCTCTCCCACTTTAGTTGGAGCGGATTCGATGAAAAGGGTCCTTATGAAGGGTAAATAGAAGTTGACAAATCACGTTGTGGCTTTCACGTAGGTAAGAAAACGTTCTTGCTAGAACCCTACTTCAGCCACGTAAAACTTGCAACAATAATTAGAGGACGTCTAACTTGTTTTTGCAGCAAGTGCTTTGTGATATGATATGGCCAAAGTTGTGATGAATAATGAATGATATATATGTGATGTATGAGATGTTCATGCTATTGTAATAGGAATCACGACTTGCATGTCGATGAGTATGACAACCGGCAGGAGCCATAGGAGTTGTCTTTATTTTTTGTATGACCCGCGTGTCATTGAGAAACACCATGTAAATTGCTTTACTTTATTGCTAAACGTGTTAGCCATAGTAGTAGAAGTAATAGTTGGTGAGCAACTTCATGGAGACACGATGATGGAGATCATGATGATGGATATCATGGTGTCATGCTGGTGACAAGATGATCATGGAGCCCCAAGATGGAGATCAAAGGAGCTATGTGATATTGGCCATATCATGTCACTTTTATTATTTGATTGCATGTGATGTTTATCATGTTTCTGCATCTTGTTTACTTAGAACGACGGTAGTAAATAAGATGATCCCTCATAATAATTTCAAGAAAGTGTTCCCCCTAAATGTGCACCGTTGCGACAGTTCGTTGTTTCGAAGCACCACGTGATGATCGGGTGTTAGATTCCAACGTTCACATACAACGGGTGTAACACAGATTTACACATGCAAACACTTAGGTTGACTTGACGAGCCTAGCATGTACAGACATGGCCTCGGAACACAGAAGACCGAAAGGTCGAGCATGAGTCGTATAGAAGATACAATCAACATGAAGATGTTCACCGATGTTGACTAGTCCGTCTCACGTGATGATCGGACACGGCCTAGTTAACTCGGATCATGTTATACTTAGATTACTGGAGGGATGTCTATCTAAGTGGGAGTTCATTGAATAATTTGATTAGATGAACTTAATTATCATGAACTTAGTCTAAATTTTTTTACAATATATCTTGTAGATCAAATGGCCAACATAGTCCTCAACTTCAACGCGTTCCTAGAGAAAACCAAGCTGAAAGACGATGGCAGCAACTACACGGACTGGGTCCGGAACCTGAGGATCATCCTCATAGCTGCCAAGAAAGATTATGTCCTACAAGCACCGCTAGGTGACGCACCTGTTCTCCCTGCAGAACAAGACGTTATGAACGCTTGGCAGGCACGTACCGATGACTACTCCCTCATTCAGTGCGGCATGCTTTACAGCTTAGAGACGGGGCTCCAAAAGCGTTTTGAGAGACACGGAGCATATGAGATGTTTGAAGAGCTGAAAATGGTTTTCCAAGCTCATGCCCGGGTCGAGAGATATCAAGTCTCTGACAAGTTCTTCAGCTGTAAGATGGAGGAAAACAGTTCTGTCAGTGAGCACATACTCACTATGTCTGGGTTGCATAACCGCTTGACTCAGCTGGGAGTTAATCTCCCGGATGACGCGGTCATTGACAGAATCCGTCAGTCGCTTCCACCGAGCTACAAGAGCTTTGTGATGAACTTCAATATGCAGGGGATGGAAAAGACCATTCCTGAAGTATTTGCAATGCTGAAATCAGCAGAGGTAGAAGTCAAAAAGGAACATCAAGTGTTGATGGTGAATAAAACCACTAAGTTCAAGAAGGGCAAGGGTAAGAAAGCCTTCAAGAAGGACGGCAAGGGAGTTGCCGCACCCGGCAAGCAAGCTGCCAGGAAGAAGCCAAAGAATGGACCCAAGCCCGAGACTGAGTGCTTTTATTGCAAGGGAAGTGGTCACTGGAAGCGGAACTGCCCCAAGTACTTAGCGGACAAGAAGGTCGGCATCACGAAAGGTATATGTGATATACATGTAATTGATGTGTACCTTACCAGTACTCGTAGTAGCTCCTGGGTATTTGATACCGGTGCGGTTGCTCACATTTGTAACTCAAAACAGGAGCTGCGGAATAAGCGAAGACTGGCGAAGGACGAGGTGACGATGTGCGTCGGGAATGGTTCCAAGGTCAATGTGATCGCCGTCGGCACGCTACCTCTACATTTACCTTCGGGATTAGTTTTAAACCTTAATAATTGTTATTTAGTGCCAGCTTTGAGCATGAACATTGTATCAGGATCTCGTTTAATTCGAGATGGCTACTCATTTAAATCCGAGAATAATGGTTGTTCTATTTATATGAGAGATATGTTTTATGGTCATGCTCCAATGGTGAATGGTTTATTCTTAATGGATCTTGAGCGTAATGCTACACATGTTCATAGTGTGAATACCAAAAGATGTAAGATTGATAGTGATAGTCCCACATACTTGTGGCACTGCCGCCTTGGTCACATAGGTGTCAAACGCATGAAGAAGCTCCATGCTGATGGACTTTTAGAGTCTCTTGATTATGAATCATTTGACACGGGCGAACCATGCCTCATGGGTAAAATGACCAAGACTCCGTTCTCAGGAACAATGGAGCGAGCAACCAACTTATTGGAAATCATACATACTGATGTGTGCGGTCCAATGAGTGTTGAGGCTCGCGGTGGCTATCGTTATGTTCTCACCCTCACTGATGACTTGAGTAGATATGGGTATGTCTAGTTAATGAAACACAAGTCTGAGACCTTTGAAAAGTTCAAGGAATTTCAGAGTGAGGTTGAGAATCAACGTGACAGGAAAATCAAGTTCCTGCGATCAGATCGTGGAGGAGAATACTTGAGTCACGAGTTTGGCACACACTTAAGAAAATGTGGAATAGTTTCACAACTCACGCCGCCTGGAACACCTCAGCGTAATGGTGTGTCAGAATGTCGTAATCGCACTCTATTAGATATGGTGCGATCTATGATGTCTCTTACCGATTTACCGCTATCTTTTTGGGGCTATGCTTTAGAGACTGCCGCATTCACTTTAAATAGGCCTCCGTCGAAATCCGTTGAGACGACACCGTATGAATTATGGTTTGGGAAGAAACCTAAGCTGTCGTTTCTAAAAGTTTGGGGATGCGATGCTTATGTCAAGAAACTTCAACCTGAAAAGCTCGAACCCAAGTCGGAAAAATGCGTCTTCATAGGATACCCTAAAGAAACTATTGGGTATACCTTCTACCTCAGATCCGAAGGCAAGATCTTTGTTGCCAAGAATGGATCCTTTCTAGAGAAAGAGTTTCTCTCGAAAGAAGTAAGTGGGAGGAAAGTAGAACTTGATGGAGTATTACCTCTCGAACCGGAAAATGGCGCAACTCAAGAAAATGTTCCTGAGGTGCCTGCACCAACTAGAGAGGAAGTTAATGATGATGATCATGAAACTTCAGATCAAGTTGCTACTGAACTTCGCAGGTCCACAAGGACACGTTCCGCACCAGAGTGGTACGGCAACCCTGTCTTGGAAATCATGTTGTTAGACAATGGTGAACCTTCGAACTATGAAGAAGCGATGGCGGGCCCGGATTCCGACAAATGGCTAGAAGCCATGAAATCCGAGATAGGATCCATGTATGAAAACGAAGTATGGACTTTGACTGACTTGCCTGTTGAGCGGCGAGCCATAGAAAATAAATGGATCTTTAAGAAGAAGACAGATGCGGATGGTAATGTGACCATCTATAAAGCTCAGCTTGTCTCTAAGGGTTATCGACAAGTTCAAGGGGTTAACTACGATGAGACTTTCTCACCGGTAGCGAAGCTAAAGTCCGTCCGAATCATGTTAGCAATTGTCGCATTCTATGATTATGAGATATGGCAAATGGACGTCAAAACGGCATTCCTTAATGGTTTCCTTAAGGAAGAATTGTATATGATGCAGCCGGAAGGTTTTGTCGATCCTAAGAAAGCTGACAATGTGTGCAAGCTCCAATGCTCGATTTATGGGCTGGTGCAATGTAACGCCCCAAGACCGGAGCTTCAGTTGCCTTCCAGGGTTTCCAGTTTTCGCCGTGTGTTTCATTTGTGCCTGCCCTTTTATTTTTGCATTGCATCATGTCATCATGCCCTCATCTCATAAATCTTTTGCAACTCAGCTAAATAAATTGCATGGGTCTTTGATCCATTTAAATCGAGGGAAGTCACTTGTGATATCTCTTTATAACATATTGAAGCCTCTCAATATTATTAGAGAGCTAAAATAAAAATATTCCATTCTTTTGGAATTAACCAAAACACACTTGAAAAATCCCCACTCCCTTTCTACTTCAAGTTTGGTCCCCAAACTTTGCCAACATTTCTTTTCCCATTTATCGAGGCTCCTCCTAAACCTTTTAAATTAAATTCAAATGACTTTGAATTTAATTCTTGCAATCTTGCCCACTCCATTTTTCTTGGGTCAAACTCATTTTTGCGAGTCCGGAAAAATTATCCCCATGTCCTACTTCTTCCCCTAACCCCTCTTTCTTTTTTTTCCTATCTCTGTTTTGTTTTTTTTATTTTCTTTAGAGAGAGAGAGAGAGAGAAGGAGCCCAGCAGCCTGGGCCTCCCATCCTCCCGCGCCGGCCCAAGGCCAAGGCCCAGCCGCCCCCACCAATCCCTCCTAACCCTAGCTAACCCTGCCCGATCCCCATCTCTTCCCCTCGTCCATACCCCGCCGCCAGGAGCCATCTCTCGCTCGATCCCCCTCCTCTCGCCCTCTCCCTCGAGCTCCAACGGGGACCGCATCGCCAGGCCGCCGCCCGCTCCTCCCTCGACCCCGCCAGAAGCGAGCGCTGCCGAGCAGCTCCTTCGCCTCCGCTTCGTCGCCGTCCTCCATGGCGTCGCCTCCCCAAGCTCCGCCCCGCCGGATCCACGTCGTCGCCCCCGTCTCGAGCCCCGCCGACGTCCAGCCTCCTCGACCTCGACCTCGACCTCCTCTGCTTCCCTCGTCCTCGCTCGATCTCGAGCAGGGGAGCAGGCACGTCATCGCTCCCTCTGCCATGGAGCTCGCGTCCCCTCGCGTCGCGCCGCCGGTCTCCTCTTCGAGCACGAGCTCCACCTCCCCTGCTGCACGTCAAGGCTGATGCCGACCGCATCGTCCAACGCCAAGTCCCGGCCTCCTCTGCTTTGTGGCGACCACCACCATGGCCGCGGCTACCATCAACCAACCGCGCGGCTCGCCCCCTGTCTCGGTCGTGCCAAGTTCCCTGCTCCGCCTCCACACGCCGCCCGCACACGCTACCAACAGCCAGCAGCTCGAGCTGCCTCCATGCATCTTCGGTGACCTCCCGAGGCAGGGCCTTGACGAGTCCCTCGATGCCCTCCAGATGTGTCAATGCCTTTGTTTGAACCATGTACAACTACACGGTGATGCGCCAAGTACCCCCTCGGATCGTCAAGTTCGACTACATGGAACCGACGAGTACCTCTACGATGACCCTGGATGTCTACGAGATGTGTATCACTACCGCCGGTGTGATTTTTGTCAAGTCCGACTACGACGTGCACGACTACATTCGATGTGGATTTCGTCAAGTACTCCTTCGGATCGCCAAATTCATCTACGAAAACATGTACCATCTACCGTTGCCCGAAGACCCGTGTACCACTACCGACGCCGTGCACGACTACTTCCCACGACAACAATTGAACAACTACTTCCACTACGCCCGAATACCGTGGATGCGACAAGTTCCTCTCCGGACATGTACGACTACCGTTGCCAAGATCGCGAGTACCTCTACCGTCGCCGTGAACAACTACTTCCCTCGACGACTCGAACCGCTCCAAAAACGCACGCTTCAAAGGTATAACTGCCGAGAACGACCGCCGTGGACCGAATGCATGTGTTGAATGAGATGCTCGAGTTTTGCACCGTGATCGAATCGTCCTTGCGATGCCCCTCTTTTGCCGTGCCACCGTCCCGTGGGAACCCGGAAGCCGGGATCACCCCACCATCTTGCATGACACGCTCACGCCTCCTTTTGCACCGGTATCTCTGTGAGCTACCGGAACCGATATGTTGCCGTGGCATCATTTTCGGATATGTTGCCGTGGCACCATTTTTGTTTCGCCGCCGTGGCACCTTTTTCCTTCCGCCATGGCGACAAATGCTTCATAACATGCTCATGTCAACATTTTCATAAAATTGCTTAAAACTTGTATATGTCATCCGCATCATGATAACAACATTTAAAATGTTTAAAATTGTTGCTTGCTTTAAATTGCTAAATGATATGGGGATTCTCCGGAATTGTTGTTTGTTGCTTCCGGCCTCATTTAACCTTGACTAGATAGGTAGTTTTCATTTGCTTCACCCTCTTGCCATGCTTAACAACATTTAATATTGTTGGGTACATAAACGGGATCAAACTAAATAACTTATCGTGGTGTTTCGTCAATATGCAGTTGCATATTGAGCTCCATTTAATTTGTAGGATTGTTTGTGCACTTTGCCATGCCATGCCTCATTAAACCGGACATGCATCATACTTGTTTGCGCATCATGCCATGTTTATGTGATGGTTGTTTCCTATGTTGTTTGTTTCTTTCCGGGTTGCTTCTCTCGTTAGCTTCGGTTTCGTTCCAGAGTTGTGAGGATTCGTTCGTCTACGACCGATTGTCTTCTTCTTGGACTCGTTCTTCTTCCTTGCGGGATTTCAGGCAAGATGATCATACCCTCGAAATCACTACTATCTTTGCTATGCTAGTTTGCTCGCTCTTGCTATGCCAATGCTACGATGCCTACCATTTGCTTGTCAGCCTCCCAAATTGCCATGTCAAACCTCTAACCCACCATGTCCTAGCAAACCGTTGATTGGCTATGTTACCGCTTTGCTCAGCCCCTCTTATAGCGTTGTTAGTTGCAGGTGAAGATTGAAGTTTGTTCCTTGTTGGAACATGGAGATGTTGTTCCTTGTTGGGATATCACAATATATCTTATTTAATTAATGCATCTATATACTTGGTAAAGGGTGGAAGGCTCGGCCTTATGCCTGGTGTTTTGTTCCACTCTTGCCGCCCTAGTTTCCGTCATATCGGTGTTATGTTCCCGGATTTTGCGTCCCTTACGCGGTTGGGCTATAATGGGAACCCCTTGACAGTTCGCCTTAAGTAAAGCTCTTCCAGCAATGCCCAACATTGGTTTTACCATTTGCACTAACAACCTACCACCTTCCCTTGGGTTCTGCAGACTCAAGGGTCATCTTTATTCTAACCCCCCCGGGCCAGTGCTCCTCTAAGTGTTGGTCCGAACTGGGCAGCCTGCGGGGCCACCTCGGGGAAACTTGAGGGTTGGTTTTACTCGTAGCTTGACCTATCTGAGTGTGCCTTGAGAAAGAGATATGTGCAGCTCCTATCGGGATTTGTCGGCACATTCGGGCGGTGTTGCTGGTTTAGTTTTACCCTGTCGAAATGTCTTGTTGTACCGGGATACCGAGTCTGATCGGAGTGTCCCGGGTGGAGGTCTATTCCTTCGTTGACCGTGAGAGCTTGTCATGGGCTAAGTTGGGACACCCCTGCAGGGATTTGAACTTTCGAAAGCCGTGCCCGCGGTTATGGGCAGATGGGAATTTGTTAACGTCCGGTTGTAGAAAACCCGAAGTTGACCTTAATTAAAATACATCAACCGTGTGTGTAATTGTGATGGTCTCTTTCCGGCGGAGTCCGGGAAGTGAACACGGTGTTGGAGTTATGCTTGACGTAGGTTGCTATAGGATCACTTCTTGATCATACTTTTATCGACCGTGCTTTGCCTTCTCTTCTCGCTCTCATTTGCGTATGTTAGCCACCATATATGCTAGTCGCTTGCTGCAGCTCCACCTCATTACTCCATCCTTCCTATAAGCTTAAATAGTCTTGATCTCGCGGGTGCGAGATTGCTGAGTCCCCGTGGCTCACAGATACTTCCAAAACCAGTTTGCAGGTGCCTATGTTACCGAGCAGGTGACGCAACCAAGCTCAAGGAGGAGCTCGATGAAGATCTTGCCCTTTGTGTTGTTTTGTTCTAGTTGATCAGTAGTGGAGCCCAGTTGGGGTCGATCGGGGACCTTTGTCGCATTTGGGGTTCTTCTTTTATTTTGGTTCCGTAGTCGGACCTTGATTGTATCTGGATGATGTAATGCTTTATTCATGTAATTGTGTGAAGTGGCGATTGTAAGCCAACTATGTATCTCTTTCCCTTATGTATTACATGGGTTGTGTGAAGATTACCTCACTTGCGACATTGCTTTCAATGCGGTTATGCCTCTAAGTCGTGCTTCGACACGTGGGAGATATAGCCGCATCGAGGGTGTTACAAGTTGGTAATCAGAGCCTTCCCCGACCTTAGGAGCCCCACTGCTTGATCGTTTTTAGCGGCCGAGTTGTGTCTAGAAAAATGTTTTGAGTCATTTAGGAATTATATATCGGAGAGTTAGGAATTCTTTTTACTCCCCAGTCTCTTCGTCGCTCTGGTAAGGCATCCTGACGTAGAGTTTTGACTCTTCTCTTCTCAAATTTCACTAAAAAAAATTTAGGATCACGCGGGTATCTTGGAATTGTTCCGATGGTTTTATGATGAGAACATTGTCTTGGTGCCTCCTGTCAGGGGTTTAGTGGAAGTGTCCCGGGGAGTTGAGCTCTGAGGTGTTGTCGTCATAATTTTATCGTTGCAGTTCTGGAATACCTGAGTTTAGTACGCCGACATCGAAAATCTCTTTTATGCAGTTCGTTGGTGAGATAACCCCGATAACCCAGTACTGAGGTGAGTACGGGAGTATTGCCATAACTTGTATAACAGATGCTTTTCGAAGGTTGAGGTAGACGATTTCCGAAGGTTTCTTGGTTATGTGTTGAAGGATGGATACAGCTGGATGTAGGATTTGTTAGTTTTGGGTGAGATATTATGCTTCCCCTGTATCCCCAACACCTGATTGCATAACCTGAAAATTTCGGGAGTTTCATAGGTGGGAATTCAAGTAGCTCTTAGGATATCTTTCCGACGGATGTATGATATGAAATTGGGGTTCGACGTCTAGTGGTCCGCCTATTCACGGTCGATTTTACAGTGGTCTCGTTGTGTCTTAAAGAGTCCTTGGCTATGCCGACTCGGGGACGCTTCGTATGTCATGTGCACTGCCTTGTACATGATGGTGCTGTACGATCGAGCCCGTGTAGGCCCCACCACGAAAACTTCGGACGAAATCTCTATCATATGTTTGTTCCGGCTTATTCTGCAAGCCAGTCCTTTGTTTTTGTTTTGAATTGTGGTATTCGAGTTGCTTCAATGTCAAGTGTTGATTCCATACCTTTCCAAAATGGTGTTCTCATACTCCGATGTGAATACCAATCCTTCTCGACAATCAAGATTGTCATGTCAATCCTTTTCAACTGGCGTGTTTCTCTTCAAGTGGATCCGATCACTTCAACATCAGCAAGACCAATTATCATTTCTTCTCAACGGTGTTTGTTTCATCCGTCTCCAAGTTGCCTTTGTTTTTCCCACCCTCCCTCCCTTTTGTTTTCTTCAAGGACTAAGATTTCTTCTTCAAGTATCCATTTTATCGATGGGAAGTTTCTCCATTCTTTTCCGTCAATGTTCTTACCCGGTGGCTCTCAAGAAGATGTTCTACTAGTTCGTCATTCCTCATTCCTCTCTCTTCTCCGGTGGATTCAAGTCAAGTTTTGTTGATCATACCTTTTTCCTCATTTCAATGTCTTCTCATACCGGTGCACCTCATATTCATTCACTTCTCGCTATTAAATTGTTCCGGAGTGCTCAAGATATCTCGAAGATTCGTGTTTCCACTCTGCATTCGTTCAAGCTCTTTCGAGATTGGTATCTCATCCAAGTTATTTAATTCAACCGGTGCAACATCTCTTTTAAATCTTTTCAACGGTGTTCTTTTGAGTGGGCCCTAACCCACAGGTCTTTTCCCAGGATCTTACCTGACTCTTCTATTTTCCCAGAGCTATCCTAAATTCTTCTCCAAGTTTGACGTAAGAATGAGTTATCATTAGTCAAATGCTTTTCTCCAAGATCTTTCAAATTCTTTTCATAGTTGGCTCAACCTCTTCGCTTTTGATTCTTCCGGTGTGCCTCAATAATTCTTGGTGGTGTTTCTCGTTGTCATTCTCATCATTTGAAGACCAAAGAAGAGTTTCTCTTTAATCTTGCTCTATTCTCTTCAAGATTCATGGTGCTAGCTTGTTGCCATCCTCTCATAATTGTTTTCGATTGTGAGAATCTTTTTCACCCATCAGGAGATATTCAAGAGTCTTCTCAGTTTGTCATCCGGAGTCCATCAATTCAGGTTTATTCATACTCAGCCGTCAGTTATCATTCTCCTATCTTGCCGGTGCATCTATTGAATATCCTCTAATCAGTTCTTGATCTCTTTGTTCTCATGTATCTAGTTTGTCTCAAGCACCTTCGTTCATTTGCTAATTCTTACCGGTGATGCACCCCTACTTCGATCATTTTCAATTCTTACGGTGGTTCTTTCAAGATATCTCTTCCTTGTTCATCATATCAATTCATTTGTTGTTCCAATCCTACCGGTGGTTCGTTGAAGACCTTCTCAAGTTTTGATATATCTCTTAATTCTTTCTACGAGAATATGTAGTATGCCAAATCCATTGATTGTCATCAATTTAATTGGTGAAGGATAAGCATAACATAATTCTTATTCTTGTTCATCCAAGTGATTAATTCTTTATTCCGGAGGCCCTTAAAATTCTCGGTTTCATTTGTTTCATCTTCTCTTCTTCCCGGAGTTCCAAGCTCTAATTATCACGGAGATCCATCTAAATCATTGCAAGGATTCACCTTGTGTTTTCAATTTCTCTTTCTTTTCATTCCTTTTGTTTACCGGAGTTCTTCATGGAGGTTCTACATGATGGTTCATCAAGGATTTAATTCCCTTCTCAAAGTTTTCATCAAGATTCTTTCCTAAGGAGCTCAAGCTTTCTTCATATGGTAATCCGGAGTGCAATTCCTTCTACCATATTTTGGAGGTGGTATTATGTCATTCTTGATAATTTGAGTTCATGTTCCATGATTCACATGTTGTTAAGTATGAGATATTTTAAATCCATCAACCTCTTCGTTGGAGTTATCTCGGGTTATATTTCACCTAAAGCCTTCCCTATGGCTTGTTGCTATCTATGTTGGTTATAAATGACACAAGTTATTCATCTATCCTCCCGGTGAAATAAGTTTCTCGTCTCCTTGTTCTTACCAATCAAATTTATTCCGTGAGTGGCAAGTTGTCACCTCATAGTTTTGAGACGTCTTCTATAAGTCCATATCAAGCTTATCCTTTTCGTTGTTGGTTTTCCAACAACTCCGTTCGACCCGTTTCCAAAGGATGCCTTCTCAAGCTCTTTTGTGGCAGAAGTTGGCATTTTCTCCTCAATTCTCCTATTTCAATTATCCATCTTCTATTCTTTTGTTCTGGAGTCATAGTGATGTTGCTATCTTCAACCTTTCCTTTTGTTTTTGTCAGGACCTTGTTCCTTTCTTGCTTATTCATTTAACCGGATTGTCGTGCCTTCTTTTCAAGTTATATCACCTTATCAAGTTCTTATTCAATTCCTCCCTTTTCTACCGGAGTGCTGCCCGAATTTGGTCTTCCTTGATCCCCTTCCTTAATCGGAGTGTTTTCTATGTATATCTTCCCTTCAACCTCAAGGTTTTCGCAATGTTCTTTGTCCCTCTTTTCTAACGGAGTGTTTTTCAACTTCGTTCACCTTCGTTGTGTTCTTTTCTCAAATTTGTTCAACCTCGCAAGGTTCTTTGGTTTCACTCCTTTGTCGTAAGAAGCAACTTAGTTTTATCGTTTCTCTTCCTTTTCCGTTTTCCCTCCGGTGCCATTCTAGATCTCGGGACGAGATCCTCTCGTAGTGGTGGAGTGTTGTAACGCCCCAAGACCGGAGCTTCAGTTGCCTTCCAGGGTTTCCAGTTTTCGCCGTGTGTTTCATTTGTGCCTGCCCTTTTATTTTTGCATTGCATCATGTCATCATGCCCTCATCTCATAAATCTTTTGCAACTCAGCTAAATAAATTGCATGGGTCTTTGATCCATTTAAATCGAGGGAAGTCACTTGTGATATCTCTTTATAACATATTGAAGCCTCTCAATATTATTAGAGAGCTAAAATAAAAATATTCCATTCTTTTGGAATTAACCAAAACACACTTGAAAAATCCCCACTCCCTTTCTACTTCAAGTTTGGTCCCCAAACTTTGCCAACATTTCTTTTCCCATTTATCGAGGCTCCTCCTAAATTCTCAACATTTTTGGACTCTTCTAAATCCTAGTCCTTGTTCAAACCTTTTAAATTAAATTCAAATGACTTTGAATTTAATTCTTGCAATCTTGCCCACTCCATTTTTCTTGGGTCAAACTCATTTTTGCGAGTCCGGAAAAATTATCCCCATGTCCTACTTCTTCCCCTAACCCCTCTTTCTTTTTTTTCCTATCTCTGTTTTGTTTTTTTTATTTTCTTTAGAGAGAGAGAGAGAGAGAGAAGGAGCCCAGCAGCCTGGGCCTCCCATCCTCCCGCGCCGGCCCAAGGCCAAGGCCCAGCCGCCCCCACCAATCCCTCCTAACCCTAGCTAACCCTGCCCGATCCCCATCTCTTCCCCTCGTCCATACCCCGCCGCCAGGAGCCATCTCTCGCTCGATCCCCCTCCTCTCGCCCTCTCCCTCGAGCTCCAACGGGGACCGCATCGCCAGGCTGCCGCCCGCTCCTCCCTCGACCCCGCCAGAAGCGAGCGCTGCCGAGCAGCTCCTTCGCCTCCGCTTCGTCGCCGTCCTCCATGGCGTCGCCTCCCCAAGCTCCGCCCCGCCGGATCCACGTCGTCGCCCCCGTCTCGAGCCCCGCCGACGTCCAGCCTCCTCGACCTCGACCTCGACCTCCTCTGCTTCCCTCGTCCTCGCTCGATCTCGAGCAGGGGAGCAGGCACGTCATCGCTCCCTCTGCCATGGAGCTCGCGTCCCCTCGCGTCGCGCCGCCGGTCTCCTCTTCGAGCACGAGCTCCACCTCCCCTGCTGCACGTCAAGGCCGATGCCGACCGCATCGTCCAACGCCAAGTCCCGGCCTCCTCTGCTTTGTGGCGACCACCACCATGGCCGCGGCTACCATCAACCAACCGCGCGGCTCGCCCCCTGTCTCGGTCGTGCCAAGTTCCCTGCTCCGCCTCCACACGCCGCCCGCACACGCTACCAACAGCCAGCAGCTCGAGCTGCCTCCATGCATCTCCGGTGACCTCCCGAGGCAGGGCCTTGACGAGTCCCTCGATGCCCTCCAGATGTGTCAATGCCTTTGTTTGAACCATGTACAACTACACGGTGATGCGCCAAGTACCCCCTCGGATCGTCAAGTTCGACTACATGGAACCGACGAGTACCTCTACGATGACCCTGGATGTCTACGAGATGTGTATCACTACCGCCGGTGTGATTTTTGTCAAGTCCGACTACGACGTGCACGACTACATTCGATGTGGATTTCGTCAAGTACTCCTTCGGATCGCCAAATTCATCTACGAAAACATGTACCATCTACCGTCGCCCGAAGACCCATGTACCACTACCGACGCCGTGCACGACTACTTCCCACGACAACAATTGAACAACTACTTCCACTACGCCCGAATACCGTGGATGCGACAAGTTCCTCTCCGGACATGTACGACTACCGTTGCCAAGATCGCGAGTACCTCTACCGTCGCCGTGAACAACTACTTCCCTCGACGACTCGAACCGCTCCAAAAACGCACGCTTCAAAGGTATAACCGCCGAGAACGACCGCCGTGGACCGAATGCATGTGTTGAATGAGATGCTCGAGTTTTGCACCGTGATCGAATCGTCCTTGCGATGCCCCTCTTTTGCCGTGCCACCGTCCCGTGGGAACCCGGAAGCCGGGATCACCCCACCATCTTGCATGACACGCTCACGCCTCCTTTTGCACCGGTATCTCTGTGAGCTACCGGAACCGATATGTTGCCGTGGCATCATTTTCGGATATGTTGCCGTGGCACCATTTTTGTTTCGCCGCCGTGGCACCTTTTTCCTTCCGCCATGGCGACAAATGCTTCATAACATGCTCATGTCAACATTTTCATAAAATTGCTTAAAACTTGTATATGTCATCCGCATCATGATAACAACATTTAAAATGTTTAAAATTGTTGCTTGCTTTAAATTGCTAAATGATATGGGGATTCTCCGGAATTGTTGTTTGTTGCTTCCGGCCTCATTTAACCTTGACTAGATAGGTAGTTTTCATTTGCTTCACCCTCTTGCCATGCTTAACAACATTTAATATTGTTGGGTACATAAACGGGATCAAACTAAATAACTTATCGTGGTGTTTCGTCAATATGCAGTTGCATATTGAGCTCCATTTAATTTGTAGGATTGTTTGTGCACTTTGCCATGCCATGCCTCATTAAACCGGACATGCATCATACTTGTTTGCGCATCATGCCATGTTTATGTGATGGTTGTTTACTATGTTGTTTGTTTCTTTCCGGGTTGCTTCTCTCGTTAGCTTCGGTTTCGTTCCGGAGTTGTGAGGATTCGTTCGTCTACGACCGATTGTCTTCTTCTTGGACTCGTTCTTCTTCCTTGCGGGATTTCAGGCAAGATGATCATACCCTCGAAATCACTACTATCTTTGCTATGCTAGTTTGCTCGCTCTTGCTATGCCAATGCTACGATGCCTACCATTTGCTTGTCAGCCTCCCAAATTGCCATGTCAAACCTCTAACCCACCATGTCCTAGAAAACCGTTGATTGGCTATGTTACCGCTTTGCTCAGCCCCTCTTATAGCGTTGTTAGTTGCAGGTGAAGATTGAAGTTTGTTCCTTGTTGGAACATGGAGATGTTGTTCCTTGTTGGGATATCACAATATATCTTATTTAATTAATGCATCTATATACTTGGTAAAGGGTGGAAGGCTCGGCCTTATGCCTGGTGTTTTGTTCCACTCTTGCCGCCCTAGTTTCCGTCATATCGGTGTTATGTTCCCGGATTTTGCGTCCCTTACGCGGTTGGGCTATAATGGGAACCCCTTGACAGTTCGCCTTAAGTAAAGCTCTTCCAGCAATGCCCAACATTGGTTTTACCATTTGCACTAACAACCTACCACCTTCCCTTGGGTTCTGCAGACTCAAGGGTCATCTTTATTCTAACCCCCCCGGGCCAGTGCTCCTCTAAGTGTTGGTCCGAACTGGGCAGCCTGCGGGGCCACCTCGGGGAAACTTGAGGGTTGGTTTTACTCGTAGCTTGACCTATCTGAGTGTGCCTTGAGAAAGAGATATGTGCAGCTCCTATCGGGATTTGTCGGCACATTCGGGCGGTGTTGCTGGTTTAGTTTTACCCTGTCGAAATGTCTTGTTGTACCGGGATACCGAGTCTGATCGGAGTGTCCCGGGTGGAGGTCTATTCCTTCGTTGACCGTGAGAGCTTGTCATGGGCTAAGTTGGGACACCCCTGCAGGGATTTGAACTTTCGAAAGCCGTGCCCGCGGTTATGGGCAGATGGGAATTTGTTAACGTCCGGTTGTAGAAAACCCGAAGTTGACCTTAATTAAAATACATCAACCGTGTGTGTAATCGTGATGGTCTCTTTCCGGCGGAGTCCGGGAAGTGAACACGGTGTTGGAGTTATGCTTGACGTAGGTTGCTATAGGATCACTTCTTGATCATACTTTTATCGACCGTGCTTTGCCTTCTCTTCTCGCTCTCATTTGCGTATGTTAGCCACCATATATGCTAGTCGCTTGCTGCAGCTCCACCTCATTACTCCATCCTTCCTATAAGCTTAAATAGTCTTGATCTCGCGGGTGCGAGATTGCTGAGTCCCCGTGGCTCACAGATACTTCCAAAACCAGTTTGCAGGTGCCTATGTTACCGAGCAGGTGACGCAACCAAGCTCAAGGAGGAGCTCGATGAAGATCTTGCCCTTTGTGTTGTTTCGTTCTAGTTGATCAGTAGTGGAGCCCAGTTGGGGTCGATCGGGGACCTTTGTCGCATTTGGGGTTCTTCTTTTATTTTGGTTCCGTAGTCGGACCTTGATTGTATCTGGATGATGTAATGCTTTATTCATGTAATTGTGTGAAGTGGCGATTGTAAGCCAACTATGTATCTCTTTCCCTTATGTATTACATGGGTTGTGTGAAGATTACCTCACTTGCGACATTGCTTTCAATGCGGTTATGCCTCTAAGTCGTGCTTCGACACGTGGGAGATATAGCCGCATCGAGGGCGTTACATGCAAGCATCTCGGAGTTGGAACATTCGCTTTGATGAGATGATCAAAGCGTTTGGGTTTACGCAGACTTATGGAGAAGCATGTGTTTACAAGAAAGTGAGTGGGAGCTCTGTAGCATTTCTCATATTATATGTAGATGACATACTTTTGATGGGAAATGATATAGAACTCTTGGACAGCATTAAGGCCTACTTGAATAAGAGTTTTTCAATGAAGGACCTTGGAGAAGCTGCATATATATTAGGCATCAAGATCTATAGAGATAGATCAAGACGCCTCATAGGTCTTTCACAAAGCACATACCTTGATAAGATATTGAAGAAATTCAATATGGATCAGTCTAAGAAGGGGTTCTTGCCTGTGTTACAAGGTGTGAAATTGAGCTCAGCTCAATGTCCGACCACGGCAGAAGATATAGAAGAGATGAGTGTCATCCCCTATGCCTCAGCCATAGGTTCTATTATGTATGCCATGCTGTGTACCAGACCTGATGTAAACCTTGCCGTAAGTTTGGTAGGAAGGTACCAAAGTAATCCCGGCAAGGAACACTGGACAGCGGTCAAGAATATCCTGAAGTACCTGAAAAGGACTAAGGAAATGTTTCTCGTTTATGGAGGTGACGAAGAGCTCGTCGTAAAAGGTTACGTCGACGCTAGCTTCGACACAGATCTGGATGACTCCAAGTCACAAACCAGATACGTGTATATTTTGAATGGTGGGGCAGTAAGCTGGTGCAGTTGCAAGCAGAGCGTCGTGGCGGGATCTACATGTGAAGCGGAGTACATGGCAGCCTCGGAGGCAGCGCATGAAGCAATTTGGGTGAAGGAGTTCATCACCGACCTAGGAGTCATACCCAATGCATCGGGGCCAATCAAACTCTTCTGTGACAACACTTGAGCTATTGCACTTGCCAAGGAGCCCAGGTTTCACAAGAAGACCAGGCACATCAAGCGTTACTTCAACTCCATTCGTGAAAATGTTCAAGATGGAGACATAGATATTTGTAAAGTACATACGGACCTGAATGTAGCAGATCCGTTGACTAAACCTCTCCCTAGAGCAAAACATGATCAACACCAGAATTCCATGGGTGTTCGATTCATCACAATGTAACTAGATTATTGACTCTAGTGCAAGTGGGAGACTGTTGGAAATATGCCCTAGAGGCAATAATAAAAGCATTATTATTATATTTCCTTGTTCATGATAATTGTCTTTATTCATGCTATAATTGTGTTATCCGGAAATCGTAATACATGTGTGAATAATAGACACCAACATGTCCCTAGTAATCCTCTAGTTGACTAGCTCGTTGATCAACAGATAGTCATGGTTTTCTGACTATGGACATTGGATGTCATTGATAATGAGATCACATCATTAGGAGAATGATGTGATGGACAAGACCCAATCCTAAACATAGCATAAGATCGTATAGTTTGTTTGCTAGAGTTTTTCCAATGTCAAGTATCCTTTCCTTAGACCATGAGATCGTGTAACTCCCGAATACCGTAGGAGTGCTTTGGGTGTACCAAACGTCACAACGTAACTGGGTGACTATAAAGGTATACTACGGGTATCTCCGAAAGTGTCTGTTGGGTTGACACGGATCAAGACTGGGATTTGTCACTCCGTGTGACGGAGAGGTATCACTGGGCCCACTCGGTAATGCATCATCATTATGAGCTCAAAGTGACCAAGTGTCTGGTCAAGGGATCATGCATTACGGTACGAGTAAAGTGACTTGCCAGTAACGAGATTGAACAAGGTATTGGGATACCGACGATCGAATCTCGGGCAAGTAGCATACCGATTGACAAAGGGAATTGTATACGGGGTTGCTTGAATCCTCGACATCGTGGTTCATCCGATGAGATTATCGAGGAGCATGTGGGAGCCAACATGGGTATCCAGATCCCGCTGTTGGTTATTGATCGGAGAGCGATCTCGGTCATGTCTACATGTATCCCGAACCCGTAGGGTCTACACACTTAAGGTTCAGTGACGCTAGGGTTGTAGGGATATGTATATGCAGTAACCTGAATGTTGTTCGGAGTCCCGGATGAGATCTCGGACGTCACGAGGAGTTTCGGAATGGTCCGGAGGTAAAGAATTATATATAGGAAGTGCTATTTCGGCCGTCGGGACAAGTTTCGGGGTCACCGGTATTGTACTGGGACCACCGGAAGGGTCCCGGGGGTCCACCGGGTGGGGCCACCTATCCCGGAGGGCCCCATGGGCTGAAGTGGGAAGGGATCCAGCCCAAAGTGGGCTGGGGCGCCACTTCCCCTAGGGCCCATGCGCCTAGGGTGGGGGAAACCCAAAAGGGGGGGGCGCCCCCTTGCTTGGGGGGCAAGCCCCCCACCCCTTGGCCGCCGCCCCCCTAGGAGATTGCATCTCCTAGGGCCGGCACCCCCCCCCCTAGGCCCCCCTATATATAGTGGTGGGGATGGAGGACCTCTTACCTTTGCCTTTGGTGCCTCCCTCTCCCTCTCCAACACATCCTCCTCCTCCATAGAGCTTGGCGAAGCCCTGCCGGAGTACTGCAGCTCCATCACCACCACGCTGTCGTGCTGCTGCTGGAGCCATCTTCCTCAACCTCTCCTTTCCCCTTGCTGGATCAAGAAGAAGGAGACGTCACGCTGACCGTACGTGTGTTGAACGCGGAGGTGCCGTCCGTTCGGCGCTAGGATCTCCGGTGATTTGGATCACGTCGAGTACGACTCCCTCATCCCCGTTCTTTGAACGCTTCCGCTCGCGATCTACAAAGGTATGTAGATGCATCCGATCACTCGTTGTTAGATGAACTCATAGATGGATCTTGGTGAAACTGTAGGAAATCT
Organism: Triticum dicoccoides; assembly: GCF_002162155.2. Lineage (NCBI taxonomy): Eukaryota > Viridiplantae > Streptophyta > Magnoliopsida > Poales > Poaceae > Triticum > Triticum dicoccoides. The sequence goes on from NC_041382.1 coordinate 685,268,878, forward strand.
TTGTTTTCTGCAACGTTCCCCAACAGTGCCACCTGTCGTGGTTCTAAGCCTGACAGTAGAGTGGGGGGTAGGTATGGAGAGGCAAGGTCCTAGCTATGGAGAGGTTGTAAGCACAAAGGATGTACGAGTTCAGGCCCTTCTCGGAAGAAGTAACAGCCCTACGTCTCGGAGCCCGGAGGCGGTCGAGTGGATTACGAATGTATGAATTGCAAGGTGCCGAACCCCTCTGCCTGTGGAGGGGGGTGGCTTATATAGAGTGCGCCAGGACCCCAGCCAGCCCACGTAGGAGAGGGTTTAAGGTGAGTTAAGTCTGGGGCGTTACTGGTAACGCCCCACATAAAGGCCTTTACTATCATAAAGTCTACTTGATTACAGGTCGTTGCAATGCAGAGTGCCTCTTGACCTCCTGGTGGTCGAGTGGGTCTTCGTGGTCGAGTCCTTCAGGCCAGTCGAGTGAATCCTCTTTGGTCGACTGGAAGGCGACCTCTTCTAAGGATGTCCTAGGGTAAGTTACTTGGATCAGGTCCATGACCCTACCCTAGGTACATAACCCCATCATTAGCCCCCGAATGGATTGAGGCTTCGAGTGAAGAAGGAGTTGATGTCGTTTCTGATTAACCTTCGCGCTCCGGTTGTGCGCTGCTCTGGACCAAAGAATCCCTTTGTCGACAGGAAACAACTTGCCTTCAGTCGACTTGATCCATTCTGTTTTTGCGTCGAGTGATCTTTCAGGCTTCGACGACCTCCGAGCGACGGATCGCCGAAAACACCGCGCCTGACAGACTGATTTGTTGCTCGCGGATTCCGCGGGATGCGAAATTTTGGGGCGCGCGCGAAGCGGGGCGGACCGCGGCGTTCGGATGGGACGGGGCATGGACGCCTCGATCTCCACGCCGCCTTTTTCGCCACGTATCCCGTCTGCATAACTGTTCCAGATATGATTAGATCGACCGGGCCCACCTGTCTCCACTCGGAAGGGACCTTATAAATGTGCCCGGCGAGGATTTCTGTGCTGCGCCTTGGCATTCTCCCCCTTTCTCTGCTTCTTTCCTCCCTGCTTAGCGTGCTCGCTCTCGCCCCCGCACCACTTCCCTTTGCGCATCTCGCTGGCGACCATGGCCAAGGAGAAGACGGCGGCGCTGGAGCGCGCAAAGAAGGCGTCGGCATCGGAGAAGGCGAAAGGAAGATCCACCAGCCGCGGAGGGTCCTCGTCCAGATCCCGCCTGCCGAAGGGCTGGGTCCAAGGAGACTGGATCCAGTCGACCATCACGGAGAATGACCTCCTCGACATGGCCAACGAGGGCTTGATCCCCCACGGAGCTGCGAGGCTTCCGGGGAAGGAGTGGCAGCCCCAGCCAGAAGAGGGTGAGTGTGTGCTTTTGGCCACCCATGTTGATCGCGGGTTTTCCTTGCCACCGAGTGTTTTCTTTCGTGGCTTCTTGAATTTCTTCGGAGCGCAGCTCCACCATTTTACCCCAAACTCCATTGCCTATCTTGCTGCGTTCGTGTCCATGTGTGAGGGTTTCTTGGGCTGTCGACCGCACTGGGGTTTGTTCAAGCATATATTCACGTGTCGCTCTCAGACCGTGAAGAAGGCGAGTCCAGGCGACGAAAAGACCCGAGTCGTCCAAATGTGTGGGGGTTTGGGCATCCAGGTGAGGAATAAGAGCACCTTCCCGCCCATGACCTTTCCCGAGTCCGTTAGAGGCTGGCAGTCGACTTGGTTCTACTGCCAGGTCCAGTCGACGCCAGGGCAGTCGAGTGGACTCCCTCCGTTCACCATGGACCGAGTGAGCAAGCCTTCCCCTCTGAAGCTGATTCCGGAGGAGAGAGCCGACGTGAAGATGTTGATGGAGCGCGTGGTGCAGTTGGTTCGGGAGGGAGTGACAGGCATGGACCTCTTGGAGGTTTTCCTCAGGCGTCGCATCCAGCCTCTTCAGTTCCGGAGCCACTGCATGTGGTTGTACTGTGGGACCGAAGACGAGACTAGAGTCCATCCAGAAGCAGTCGACGATGTCACTCTGGAAAGATGGATGGCAGCCGTCACCGGAAACAAGGACAACCCACGCGGAGCCAGAAGGATTCCTCCACTCGACCACAACAGTGATCCAAATAAGGTACACTTGCCCTGCTCTCCACTGCATTCTTGTCGCATTCATCTCTGTCCACTCTGCCGACTGGTCGACTGATCATTGTCTTGATATCTGCTAGGCCCTCACCGAGCTGTACTCGATGCCCAATGGGGCACAAACTCCGACTGAGGAGGGTGAGGCGAGTGGGGGCAAGAGCCAGGACGAGGAGGAATGGGACTCGGACGTTGCAGGGGACGACGACGACGATGACGATGACGACGGCGATGATGATGATGCCGAAGACGAGGAGGAAGAGGAGGAGGTCGTGCCACCGCGCTCGGAAAGGCGGTCGAAGCTCGTCCACGACCCTTCGACTGAACGTGGCAAGGGAGTTGCGACGCAGTCGACCAAGCGCCCTAGGACCACTTCTCCAGCGCCGACTGAAAAGGCGCCGAAGCAGCCTAGGGGGGCTCCGCCAAAGCCGACCAAGCTCCTGCCGAAAATGAAGGTGTCCATCCCCACCATATCAGGGTAATTGTGCTGCTCATATTTTCTTATTCTGTGCGAACTTTATCTCTGGTCGACGCTGAAGTTAGTCGACCGATCCTTTGGAGTTGTAGTGCTGCTACTTCTGAGACCTCGGCCCGGGCTGATGACCACGAGATGGAGGATGCAGCAACTTCGAACCCAGGTACTGTATTCTTAACATCGTTCTTAGTCGACTGACTCGCGATCTCTGATCCTGATTCTTCTCCGCAGCTCCACCCAATACTGTTATCAATCTCCCTGATGACGACGAGGATGAAGAAACACTGGCACGCAGGAGGAGTCGGAAAGCGTCCGCCAGTAAAGTGCCTCAGGATGTGACGGCGCCTGAGATTCTGACTGTGGAAGAAGAGAACATCACTCGACACACGGTGTCCTTCGCAAATCCACTGACGAGTACTCAGCAGCCCTCCCTCTTCACGACGCACCACGTCCCAGAGGACCAAGCTGGCGCAGCGAAGGAGGCAATACGCCAGGCGGGACTCATGATGGAGCAGCTGAAGACTATCCGGGACGCGAGCCAGGCAGCTTATGACGCCAGCTCTGCCCTCCAAATCAATGTCCAGGTCAGTCGACCGCTGTTTGTTCTGTTGGATATGCTACCAAAAACTTTTCTTTTCCGGAATTTATAGTAATCACCCACTGGGTGTGTCGAATAAACTTCGTGTTAGCGGGGGCACGCTGAGTGCACCCGCTGGGTGTAGTCCCCAAGGCTAAGGTCGACTGCTGGCAGTCGGCCTTAGGCTTTATGATGTCAATCTTTCTGTCAGTCGACTGGTCGACTGGATTTCACAAACCGGTGGGGGCACGCTGAGTGCACCCACTGGGTGTAGTCCCCAAGGCTAAGGTCGACTGCTGGCAGTCGGCCTTAGGCTTTAAAATGTCAATCTTTCTGTCAGTCGACTGGTCGACTGGATTTCACAAACCGGTGGGGGCACGCTGAGTGCACCCACTGGGTGTAGTCCCCAAGGCTAAGGTCGACTGATGGCAGTCGGCCTTAGGCTTTATGATGTCAATCTTTCTGTCAGTCGACTGGTCGACTGGATTTCACAAACCGGTGGGGGGCACGCTGAGTGTACCCACTGGGTGTAGTCCCCAAGACTGTGGTCGACTGCTTGCAGTTGATCACAGTCTTAGAGAATGCATCTCGCACACTTTCTTTTTTTTTCTTTTTTTTTCTTTTGAGGTCGACTGGTCGACTTTGTCTTCAACAGGATTAGTGGGGGCACGCTGAGTGCACCCACTGGGTGTAGTCCCCGAGACTACGGTCGAATGCTTGTATTTGGCTGTAGTCTTAGAAACGTGTGTTTATCCCTTTTTCACTCGGAAGTGAATTATATTTGACATTTAGTCGATTGGTTCTTCACAGAACTCCTGTGATCTTGTGGCTCGCTACTCAGAGCTGGAACAAAAACATACTCAAGTCGAGCTGAGCTTGAAGCTGGTTCAGGAGAAGCTGACAAAGGCAAAGGAGGAGACCGAAGGTATGTTTGGTGAGACCCTGACGACTGCTTTTCCCCTTGCTTGTTTCAGCATCTGATCTTGCTGTAACTTGCAGGTAAGGTAAGGGAGGCCCAGCAGAAGAAAGACCTTGAGCTAGCTGAGAAGATCAAGCTTGCTGACGAGAAGTTAGCTTCAGTTACCAAGCT
>NC_041382.1:685274509-685291982 GCF_002162155.2 Triticum dicoccoides
GGGTTGCTCTTCACTCGGTAGGATTTTTATAACTTAGGCGAGCACGAGGCTGCAGCTAAGCCTCCGAGTGGAAGGCTGGCTTACCACTCGGTAGGATTTTGATAACTTAGGCGAAACGGATTCGCGGCTAAGCCTCCGAGTGGGAGTCTGGCTCACCACTCGGTAGGATTTTCACAACTTAGGCGAGTGCTTGGACTGCAGCTAAGCCTCCGAGTGAGAGGGTTGCTCTTCACTCGGTAGGATTTTTATAACTTAGGCGAGCACGAGGCTGCAGCTAAGCCTCCGAGTGGAAGGCTGGCTTACCACTCGGTAGGATTTTGATAACTTAGGCAAAACGGATTCGCGGCTAAGCCTCCGAGTGGGAGTCTGGCTCACCACTCGGTAGGATTTTTACAAACTTAGGCGAAACGGATTCGCAGCTAAGTCACCCACTGAGGGGAATTTCATTGGACAAAAAATAAAAAGTGACAGATATTATGGAGGAACTATGACACTTATTATTTTGAGGTCCATGAACTACAGAAGTACTTTATTGCAACTCATCCGAGTGATAAAGCTTAAGTGTAAAACGGGCGGAGTAGCTCCGCGTTCCAAGCTCGGGGCTCGTCGATATTATGCTCGACGTTGTAAAGACGGTACGCCCCGTTGTGGAGAACCTTGGTGACGATGAAGGGGCCTTCCCAAGAAGGAGCAAGCTTGTGTGGTTTGTGCTGATCCACTCGGAGAACCAAATCCCCTTCCTGGAAGGCTCGACCTCTCACGTTTCGGGCGTGGAAACGCCGCAGATCTTGTTGGTAGATGGTCGACCGGACCAGAGCCATCTCCCTTTCTTCCTCTAAAAGGTCGACTGCGTCCTGCCGCGCTTGTTCAGCTTCTGCTTCGTTGTAGATTTCAACTCGAGGAGCATTGTGGAGAAGATCACTCGGCAAGACTGCTTCAGCCCCATAGACCAAGAAGAATGGAGTTCTGCTGGTCGACCGATTAGGCGTGGTCCGCAGTCCCCAGAGTACAGATGGAAGTTCGTCGACCCAAGCTCCAGCCGCGTGTTTGAGATCACGCATCAGTCGAGGCTTCAGTCCCTTGAGAATCAGTCCATTAGCTCGCTCTGCTTGTCCATTCGACTGCGGATGGGCGACTGATGCGTAGTCGACCCGTGTGCCTTGGGAGTCGCAGAAAGCTCTGAATTCCTCGGAGTCAAAGTTCGACCCATTATCCGTAATGATGCTGTGCGGAACTCCATATCTGAATATTAGTTCCCTGATGAAGCTAACAGCAGTACCGGTGTCAAGGCTCTTGATTGGTTTAGCCTCGATCCACTTGGTGAACTTGTCGACTGCCACCAGTACATGCGTGAAGCCACTTCGTCCTGTTCTCAAAGGACCGATCATGTCTAGCCCCCAAACTGCAAAAGGCCAGACGAGTGGGATGGTCTTCAAAGCTGACGCAGGCTTGTGCGACATATTCGAGTAGAACTGACATCCCTCGCACTTATCTACTATCTCTTTTGCCATCTCATTCGCCTTGGGCCAGTAAAATCCGGCTCGGTATGCTTTGGCCACGATGGTCCGAGAGGACGCATGATGACCACAGGTCCCCGAGTGAATATCATTGAGGATGAGTCGACCTTCTTCTGGTGTTATGCACTTCTGACCGACTCCAGTCGCGCTTTCTCTGTATAATTGTCCTTTGATTACGGTAAAGGCCTTAGATCGACGGACGATCTGTCGAGCTTCTTCCTCATCCTCCGGAAGCTCTTTCCTCAAGATATATGCGACATACGGAATCGTCCAGTCGGGAATGACCACCAAAACCTCCATGATCAAGTCGACCACCGCTGGGACTTCAACTTCAGTCGGATCTGTGGCGCTTTTGGGCTGCGGAGTTTCTTCGGTGAAAGGATCTTCTTTGACTGACGGAGTGTGTATATGCTCCAAGAACACACCACTCGGAATGGCTTCTCTCTTGGAACCTATCTTTGCTAGATCATCAGCTGCTTGATTTTTCAGTCGGGGTATATGATGGAGCTCCAACCCCTCGAACTTCTTCTCCAGCTTCCTCACTGCACTGCAGTATCCAGTCATGGCTGGGCTTCTCACGTCCCACTCTTTCATCACCTGATTGACCACTAAATCCGAGTCGCCATAGACCATTAGGCGACGGACGCCGAGTGAAATGGCCATGCGCAACCCATATAGGAGGGCCTCATATTCTGCCTCATTGTTGGAGGAATCAAAGTGAATCTGGAGCACATATCTGAGCTTATCTCCTCTGGGGGAAACCAGGACAACCCCAGCACCGGAACCATTCAACATCTTAGAGCCATCGAAAAACATGGTCCAATGCTCCGAGTGAACTTCAGTCGGCTGCTGTTGTTCAATCCACTCGGCGAGGAAATCTGTTATCGCCTGGGACTTAATGGCTTTCTTTGCCTCAAACTTGATATCAAGGGGAAGAAGTTCAATCGCCCATTTGGCCACTCGACCAGTTGCGTCTCTGTTGTGCAAAATCTCTGATAGTGGAGCGTCGCTGACGACTGTGATGGAATGGTCAGAGAAATAATGAGCAACCTTCTTTGTGGTCATGTATATTCCATACACAAGCTTCTGATAATGAGGATATCTCTGCTTGGATGGAGTCAAGACTTCAGACAAATAATACACTGGGCGCTGAACTTTGAGAGCTTTTCCTTCTTCTTCCCACTCGACCGTTAGCACAGTACTGACAACTTGTCCTGTGGCTGCGATGTAGAGCAACAGAGGCTCTTTGCTGATTGGAGCAGCAAGCACCGGCTGGGTGGAGAGCAGAGCTTTTAGCTCGGCAAACGCTGCATCAGCTTCTGGAGTCCACTCGAACTTGTCAGCCTTCTTCATCAGTCGGTAAAGAGGCAGTGCCTTTTCACCGAGTCGTGAGATGAATCGACTTAATGCGGCCAAGCATCCAGTAAGCTTCTGGACATCGTGCACTCGCACAGGGCGTTTCATTCGGAGAATAGTGCCAATCTTCTCTGGGTTAGCGTCGATTCCCCGTTCGGAAACGAGAAAACCGAGTAACTTGCCACCAGGAACTCCAAATGTGCACTTTGATGGATTGAGCTTGATATCATACCTTCTGAGGTTGGCAAATGTTTCGGCGAGGTCAGCGAGCAGGTCGGAACCTTTTCGTGACTTGACAACAATATCATTCATATAAGCTTCCACATTCCGACTGATTTGGGTGAGTAGACACTTCTGAATCATTCGCATAAATGTGGCTCCGGCATTCTTGAGGCCGAATGGCATGGTGATATAGCAGAAGCACCCGAATGGAGTGATGAAAGCTGTTTTTACCTCATCGGGCCCGTACAGACGGATCTGGTGGTACCCGGAGTAAGCATCTAAAAAAGACAACCTCTCGCATCCCGCGGTCGAGTCAACAATTTGATCTATGCGAGGGAGAGGAAAGTGATCTTTCGGGCAGGCCCGGTTGATGTGCTTGAAATCAATGCACATTCGGAGCGACTTGTCCTTCTTAGGAACCATGACGACATTAGCGAGCCACTCGGAGTGGTAGATCTCTCGGATAAATCCTGCCGCCAACAGTCGAGCCACTTCTTCACCGATGGCCTTTCTCTTCTGGACGGCGGACCGCCGAAGATGCTCTTTGACTGGTTTTGCAGACGAGTCGACTCTTAGGCGATGCTCAGCCAGTCCCCTGGGAACACCTGGCATGTCAGCGGGCTTCCATGCAAAAATGTCCCAGTTCTCACGAAGGAACTGGATGAGCGCTTCTTCCTATTTTGGGTCGAGTGTTGTGGAGATGCGGGTCGGAGCTGCTTCGGGGTCGGTCGGGTGAATGTGAACAGGCTTCGTCTCACCGGACGACTGGAATGCAGACTCTGTGGCGGGCTTCTTGGATCGCAGCAAGTCACTCGGATCTGCGTTTTGCTTGTATTCTTCGAACTCGACCGCTGTCACTTGGGAATCGACAATCTTGGAGCCCTTCTGAAAGCACTCCTCTGCCTTTTTCCTATCACCGGTGACAGTGATCACACCTTTGGGACCGGGCATCTTCAATTTGAGGTACACGTAACATGGTCGAGCCATGAACCGTGCATAGGCTGGTCTCCCCAAAATGGCATGATATGCACTTTGAAAATCCACGACCTCAAACGTCAACTTTTCTTTGCGAAAATGCTTCGAATCACCAAACACTACGTCCAAAGCTATCTGGCCGAGTGACTCGGCCTTCTTCCCTGGTATAACTCCATGGAAGCTCATGTTACTAGTGCTCAGTCGGGACATCGGAATGCCCATACCTTTCAATGTGTCTGCATACAATAAGTTCAGCCCACTTCCACCATCCATCAGCACCTTTGTCAGTCGAGTGCCTTCGACAACTGGATCGACCACCAAAGCTTGCCTCCCGGGGGTGGCAATACGAGTCGGGTGATCAGATTGGTCGAATGTGATGGGTGTTTGAGACCACTTCAGATAATTTGCCTTTGCTGGGGCAACCATGTTCACCTCTCGGTTAATCACTTTCAGTCGACTTCTGCTTTCCACATCTGCAAAGATCATCAGAGTGGAGTTGATATGCGGATATCCTCCCTCACTGTCCTCTTTGTCTTCGGCCTTGTCCGACTCCTTCTCCTTGTCCTTAGACTGTTTTCCCTGAAACTGCTGGATCAGGAGTCGACATTGGCGAGTGGTGTGCTTTGGGTAAATGATATTCCCCTCTTCATCTTTCTTCGTGTGAATGTGACACGGCATATCCATCACGTCATTCCCTTCTCTATCCTTTACCTTCTTGGGGTTCCCGGATCCTTTTGGTTTCCCCTTAAACTTTCCTTGAGTCACGGCCAGAGCCTCTCCAGGAGCTGCCGGTTCAGCCTTCCGCTTCTGTTTCCGACTGGCGTTTCCTTTTTCCGACTGACTCGGCTTGTGCTTGCCGCTTCGGAGTCGGTCTTCTTCTTCGCCGTTGGCGTACTTGGTAGCAATCTCCATCATCCGACTCAAGGTCATGTCACCGGTTCGACCAAATTTCAAACTCAGTTCTCTGTTCTTGACGCCGTCTTTGAAGGCGCATACTGCCTGATGATCAGAGACATTTTCCACAGTGTGGTGCAAAGTGATCCACCTTTGAATATACTCTCTGAGAGTCTCATTAGTTTTCTGCACGCAGACTTGCAACTCTGTCAATCCCGCTGGTCGCTTGCAAGTCCCTTCAAACGTTCTGACGAACACTCGGGACAGATCTTCCCAAGTGTAAATGCTGCTAGGAGGTAATTGAGTCAACCATGCCCTGGCAGAACCTTCCAACATGAGGGGCAAATGCTTCATGGCCACCTCGTCGTTCCCACCACTGATCTGAACTGCCACTCGGTAGTCTTCAAGCCAAGTTTCAGGCTTAGACTCACCAGTGAACTTGCTGACTCCTGTTGCCAACCTGAAATTGGGGGGGATAACTGCGGCTCTGATAGCTCTGCTGAAACATTCAGGACCAGAAACATGTACTCGACTGCTCGTGGGTACATCTCTGTCGAGTGCGCCTCGATGGGCTCTGTTCCGGTCGACCAACCCTTGCACGATAATGGATCGCGCGTCGAAGCCTGGCTCTCTGGGGTCAACTGGAACCCTACGCCCTGTACTGTACTGACGCCTATCATCTGGCTGCCGAGGAGCGTAAGACCCACCCCTCGGAGGGGAATAGGGCACTCGACGCCTATGATCTCGGTCGAGTCTGTCGCCATATTGATCTCGCCGATTCTCACGCCCTTCGCGCCGCGGAGGCGATCTGGGGCTGTGAGCCGACTGAACCGTATTCACAGTGACAGATCGACTGTGAATTCTGTTGCGCGACTGAGACACGGCTGAATTCTGATCTCCTGCTGCCCGGAGCAGATCCCTGATCTGCAGCAAACCTCTGCCAGCTTCCGACTGCGAAGGCTGAATGGACTCTGCTATACGGGTCGCAGCTGCTAAATTCTGAATTGGGGTTCGATATACCTGAGTCGGCGGGAAGAGTTGACGTCGACTGGTGTCGGGAACTCGTTGCCGCGCGCGCTCGTTGAGTGCTCGCTGAAGGTTCTCCAGTCGAGTGCGCTCGGCCAAATTGGCCAGACGCGCCTCCTCCAAGGCACGAGCCTCGGGGGTTTCTCCTGCGATAGGAATACGCAGGGGATCCTCGTTCCTGCGGCGAAGCTCTTCTCTTTGCAGAGAGTCGAGTGGCTCGGGCTGGTACTCTTCGTAGTCTCGTGCAGGGTCGCCGCCGTCACCTGCTCCACCACCACGGGCGAAGCCAGGAGGGCTGTGGGGCCCGTCGACCATCAAGATTTCCGCCGCTGGATCACTACTTCCGCACTCGGATGCAGTCTCTCCGGAGCCAGTCGACTGATCGAACAAGCCGTAGAGAGATTCGTTGGGCTCGATTGCCGCAACTTGTGTAGTGGCCGATCGGCGAGCCACCGCGTGACTCACCCATCGCTGAAGCCTCGACCGGCCTGAGCGCTTGCGCTGGCGGGAGACCGGGAGGGTGGATGATGGAGGAGCCGACCGATACTGGGTCGACGGTTGCCGCAGCAGAACGCCGCGGACACATGCGCGAAAGTGCGTCGCACCGCGGACGGGGAGCGCGTCTACGTCGAGTGGAGCCTCCTGGAGCCATGCGGAGTCGTCGGCGATGAAGGTGAGGGTGCCGAGACGGATCTCTTGACCCTTGACCAAAACTCCAGTAGACACCATGATGAGAGTACTCGGAAGAATCGCAACTTCTCCACAAAATCGCTAAAACACCTGCCCCACGGTGGGCGCTAACTGTCGTGGTTCTAAGCCTGACAGTAGAGTGGGGGGTAGGTATGGAGAGGCAAGGTCCTAGCTATGGAGAGGTTGTAAGCACAAAGGATGTACGAGTTCAGGCCCTTCTCGGAAGAAGTAACAGCCCTACGTCTCGGAGCCCGGAGGCGGTCGAGTGGATTACGAATGTATGAATTGCAAGGTGCCGAACCCCTCTGCCTGTGGAGGGGGGTGGCTTATATAGAGTGCGCCAGGACCCCAGCCAGCCCACGTAGGAGAGGGTTTAAGGTGAGTTAAGTCTGGGGCGTTACTGGTAACGCCCCACATAAAGGCCTTTACTATCATAAAGTCTACTTGATTACAGGTCGTTGCAATGCAGAGTGCCTCTTGACCTCCTGGTGGTCGAGTGGGTCTTCGTGGTCGAGTCCTTCAGGCCAGTCGAGTGAATCCTCTTTGGTCGACTGGAAGGCGACCTCTTCTAAGGATGTCCTAGGGTAAGTTACTTGGATCAGGTCCATGACCCTACCCTAGGTACATAACCCCATCACCACCCCTAGTTGGTTTTGGAGTATTGACGACAAACCTAGTTGAGGGACTAATGTGTTTGTGAGAATTGCAGGATAACACAGGTAGAAGTCCCTCATTGATTCGGTTTTCCTACCAGAAATGACCCCTAAAAATGTATGAAGACATTGAAGCCAAAGGTGGTATGTGAAGACATTCACATTGAAGACTATGACATGAGAAGACATCGCGTGAAGACTATGGAGCGCGAAGACTTAGTTCTTTCGTCGCTCTTTTTCTTCTTTGTTGAGTCATAGAAACTACCGTACTGTTAAGTGGGGTCCAAGAGAACCAGTCAGAATGACTGAAGTGATGCTTAACCAAAATCCTATGTCTTCGAGTGAAGACTATGAGATCAAATCTTGTCCAGAGTTGGATAAGTCAGCTTTGCTGGTAGCCCAAGTAAATTTGCCGTGTGTGTTTGAAATCTGACCGTTGGAAACGTGTCAGTTCCTTAGTGACCCAGGGTCATTTCGGACAAATCAGGTCGGGTTGCCTAGTGGCTATAAATAGCCCACCCCTACAACCATAAACGGTTGGCTACTCAGAGTTAGAGTACGGCTTTTGTCGTTTGAGAGCAACCCACCTCGAAGCCTTTGAGAGAGAATTCCTTGCGAGGATAAAGCCCTAAACACCCAGAGCCAAAGAGTGTTAGGCATCACTTAAGTCTTCCTGTCTGTGTGATCTGAAGACTTATTACACTTGAGGACTGTGAATCCTCCAGCTGGTTAGGCATCGCATTTTGAGCATCCAAGAGTCATTGTGGATCGCCGGTGAACGAAGTCTGTGAAGGTTTGGAAGTCTACCTTGAAGACTTACCAGGGTGATTGGGCGAGGACTGGGTGTCCTTAGCTCAAGGGGAATAAGGTGAAGACGAGGTCTTCTGAGTTGAATCTCAGCCTCCCTAACCAGACGTACAGTTACCACAAAAACTGGAACTGGTCCAACACATCATTGTCTTCAATGAGTCACTGGTTTCATCCTTCCCTTTCCTTTGCTTATTGTTGGTCCTTGTGAAGTCATTGTATGATTGATTTATCTTTTGTCTTCACTGAGTCACTGCTTGTTTTGATTGGCTTCACAATATCTTCCTACCTGATCTTTACTGCCTATCTGCTATTAGTCATTGTGCTTTCACTTCGTTAAATACTTGACTATGGTTTGCCTAGTGTAGTCTACCTTCCGCTGTATGGTAATAGGTTTATTTCTATCGTTTGTCTTCGAAACTTCCATGTTTTGAATACTTTCATAAAAATCGCCTATTCACCCCCCCTCTAGTCGATCACTAGCACTTTCACCTCGCGGTGGTGGTGGAGGAAGACGATGCAAAGGTGGACGATGAAGAGGTGGTGAGCGCGCCAGCGGTGCTGGACAACGATGCGGCAGCGGTGGCCGACATGCTCTCGGTCGAAGGAGGAAGATTGGTATAGTTTTGGGAGGTAGCTAGATGCGATCTATGATCTTTGAGGAAGAGGCTCTGACTATCATGTAAAATAGGTTGGAAGCGCTGAACCCTTTGTGTTGGGCCGTATTGATATATATTGGGTATAAGCCTTGGCGTACAAATTTTGAGAGAGATTGATCATGGGATCGTTACACGAGACCGAGAGAGAGATTGCTACCGGAAAGGAGAAGAGATAGAATAGAGTTACAAGTTTAAACACGAAAGTCCTATCTCAATACAACTATTCTAACAGCACCCACCGATCGATGCACGTCGTCCGCCACGTCCGCGAGCGTCATGCTGCGGCGAAGTTCGTCGGTGCCGATGACGCCGTACGGTATGGTCAGCACTTTGCCGAAGTAGGCCTTCATGGCGCCGTCGGGGAACATGCGAGCACGCCCGTCCACCACCATGCCCATGCAGCACAGACGCTGCTGTCCGGAGGGCCGCCATGGAGCAGAGCTGCCACAGGTGCGCCGTGAATGCCTCGAGCTTCGTGCGCCCTGGCCCGGCCAAGGCATGCAGCGTTGCGACGTCGTGCGCTGCTACGTGGTAGATGCGGTTGATGGAGGTGGCAGCGGCCGAGGCCGAAGGGAGCGGCACGGAGCTGAGAGGAGAGAACAGGCGGTCGATCAGGGCGTCGCTGGTATACGTGCGCGGCGATGGGTCGCGTGGGGCGACCACGGAGCGGTCGAAGGACGGGGCCGGGGGTGCGGAGCCACCACGGGATGCGGCGGCCCACGCCACTAGGAACATGTTGAAGGAGTAGGCGTCGCAGACCCGGTGATCAAAACTCAAAAGTGCAGCCGACGACGGCGCCGCCGCACTTAAACTTGGTCACCTGCGCTCGTGCATGCACCATGCAACGCAATTAGCACTCGGAAAACAAAAGAACGTCAGGTCACGAGATTTGGTGGGAAGCAAATACATTTTGCTGAACACTGTATTATTATCTTTATTATATTACGTGAGAAGTATATAGTTTCTACCCGAAATTTGCTAGCATGATACATCTATCTATCTTTTGTATTTAGAGGATTTGATCGAGTTGAAATTCTCCCTCTTCTATAGGAATATTTTTTGCGAAATGAGTCAAATTTGTTTAACTCACCATCTGAGTGTGTGCATTGAATAAGACGTGCCATCATTTATCGAGTTAAAATAGTCGAGTGCAAGTGTCAAGTGTGTATAAATATATATTGTTTTTGTAAGAAGACCTCCGATGAGGTAATCTACTACTTTCCTCCTACTGTGATAATCAACTTGACTAGACAAATACTCCCTTCGTTCCTAAATATTTATCTTTTTAGAGATTTCAAATGGGCTAACACATACGGTGTATATAGACATAATTTAGAGTGCAGATTCACTCATTTTGGTTTGTATATAGTCACTTGTTGAAATCTCTAGAAAGACAAATATTTAGGAACAAGGAGAGGGGGTATGAGTTAGCACAAAATTGTAATATTAAGAAAATCAATTAGAATTTCAATGGTAGTATTCTTTCTCTATTCTTTATGGAATACTCCCTCTCTCCCTCCCGTTTTAAAGGCCCTCTCAAAATTTTCAGATTTTGATTGTATTATTCCCACTTTGAGTCTCATTCAACAGAAGTAATTTGAGTCACACATCAAATTTAATCCATGGAGATGAGAGTGAGTGAATTATAGGTCATGCATGCACTCTAAGGAGTTGTATATGAAGTTGATAGGATGGCACTTGCAATCTTAAGGAATTGTCTTGCCTCGATCCTACGCACAAAATAAGTTTTGGGTGGATGTGTAGATTCTCCAAAAATAACGAAATGAATAGTATTCATACGAAATTCCCGTACGTGTTTCATACAAACCGAATGCATGTATACGAAATTTTCCTCTGGAATCTTTGTTCCTATGTTTTTCCTGTAAAAGTCATTCAAACTGAATGTTATTTTGCATGCACCACACAGTGCCCATTGTAGGAGTAAGTTCCACAGTAAAACCAGATCAAAGTCAGCAAATTTGCTTATGTGACAATGATTTAATGAGAAGAGAAATGATTTGCGTAACATAGCTAGTTACTTATACTATGAGTAACATCGGACATACCAAAACAAGATGAGTCTAGAAGATAATAAATAAAGTGTTGTATGACACTATACATATGTTACTCCCCACTATAGAGATAATAATATAGACTACTAACTATGAGTAACATCACACATACCAAAACAAGATGAGTCTATAAGATAATAAATAAAGTGGTGTATGACACTACAGATACGTTACTCCCCACTATAGCAGGTCCAGGTTAGACAGCAGCAGGCGGTGCTCGTGCATCGGCAATGCCGGCTTCACCGTAGTCATGACTGATTTGAGCACCAGCTCATGGCCACCGTGCACTTCGGCGGTTTCGTTCACCATATTGGGAGTAGGGAGAGAGTGAGACTAGCTAGACGTGGGGATTTTGAAGGTGAAACTGGTTGGAACCCGTTGCCTATTGCCTATTGCCTATTTCCAACTGGATGGTGCATGGTGGGGTACTATTTAAAGAATGGAGGGTTGTATTACCTATCCGTATATCCAAGGCTATACACAATGTGTATATGCTTAGGATGATTCACTGGTGGAAAAAGGGCTTTTGGTCGCGGTTCGCAACTGCCATTAGTCGCGGTTGCGCAACCGCGACCGAACGGGCGCGACTAAAGGCCTCACCCTTTAGTCGCGGTTGCTTAAGAACCGTGACTAAAGGCCCGTCCACGTGGGCGTCAGGCGGCCGTCGGGGCGGAGGACCTTTAGTCGCGGTTCTTCTGGCCAACCGCGACTAAAGGCTGCCGCAGGTTTAGGGTTTTAGCCCCCCCCCCCTAAACCTGTTTTCTGTTTAATTTGTATTGTTTTATTTCTTTTGTGCTTTATTTTAATTTTGAAGGAGTTTCACATATTCTACGGTACTACATACATGCATATGAATGTACAATTTCAAACAAATTTGAAATTAGAACCAAAAAGAATTCAAGAGGAATATACAATATATATTCAATATCATCGGATGACCATATACAATTTTGAACAAGTTTCCATACATAATTTAATGCATATAAAGTTCTACGTCCTCGTAATGGTGTTCTCCTTTAGGATGGAGGACTTCCCTCCTGAACCATCCAGCTAGTTCCTCTTGAAGTGGTCGGAAGCGAGCTTCTGGACTAAGCATCATCCGGAGGTTATTCCTCTGAGCATTGGTATCACTCGAACCCGCTCAGAGGTGTATCTCCGGATCATCTCACAGACATAGTATGCACATAGATTGGTCCCCGCTGGCTGAATATCCTCACCATTCTTAGCCTTTGCCCTTTTGAATTCTAGCTCTTTTTTGAATTCACCGACCTTTGTATCTACGAACCGTCTCCAAACCCTACGAGGCAAAGAAAATTAAATGAACAAGAGAGTTATTAGTTACTTGATATTAGGAAATGAACGAAATAGGCCGATCGATATAGAGCGCAAATGAATGAAAATAATTACTTCTGCAGCATTCTTCTCATGTCGACCCAAAGCTTTGGATCCTTATTCAGAGAGTCGTGGACGAGACATTCTGAGGTGTCAACTTTAATTACTAGCAGAATCCAGTGGAACCTGCGGACACGATACATGCACAGTACGTCATGCATAACTCATCGATTAGCCGGCCACATACCATGCATGGAGTAAACAAAAGAGAATGTGCTCAAGACAGAAACACTCACCCAAAATGGTAAGGAAATAGAATATCACTTTTGAGTTCCTGCTTTGTAAGAAACTGCCACAGGTCTGCCTCCATGTCGGCGGGGTGATGCTCCAACACATATCCATTAACGATGTGTGGGTCAATGAACCCAACATCATGGATGTTCCTTACTCTGCATTCCTTAATCTTCATTCTGCATGTATAATAGCGGACACAACAATATAGTTAGGACATATATATAGTGCACGCAATATGAACGAGATGGGGTAGAAATAAATCACTTACAGAACGTAGCAACTGATGATAGATTTGTCGAGCTCGCGCAGATTGAAAAGCTGGAACAATTCACTCAGATGAATTTGTACATAGTAATGTTTGAAGTGATGCTCATATCTAACTTCCGCATAAATATATTCTTTGGCGTTTTTATTTTTTATGTAACCCTTGTACCATTTCAGCAGACCTTTCATTTGTGGAGGTAGATACTCTTCCTGCGCAGGCTCGACGAGAGGCCCATTCTTCACATATGTAATTACTACCTCCTTCACTGGCGCCTCATCAAGGCCTAACAGTTCACGAAGAGTAATACCTAAGTTGGCCGCTTGTTCTCTGGCACTCGTTACAGTCAATCCATGTGCTGCCGCAGCTGCTATGATATCGGGGTCATCCGGACCGGCGGCTTTCACTATAAGCGGGGCAATCGATTGTTTACTTTGTTCCCCGAGCTGGGCAACTCGTTTCCCGCTTTTTTTACTTTCTAATTCCGTTTTCTCGGCCTCCTCCAAGGCTTTGTTCTCCTGGTTCTCCGCCCACTCTTTCTTCTCCTTCAACATGAGTGCCTGCCTACGAAGTTCACGTGCATAGTCGTCAGGAAGATTCTTCGCGGCTTGGGACGGTGTGCTCAAAAATGACTTAGCCCACTTCTTTTGCTCATCAGAAAATACTGGCTTGGGCTCGGGCTCTCTTTTCTTCTTGCAGTCCGCCTTCCATTTCTCATGATCAGCAGCCGCAGCCGCGGCAGTTTCCTCGGCACTACGTTCCCAAGGCCTTGTGGGGAGAGACTTCAATGATGGCTCCGGTACCTTTGTGGTCTTAGGTATATAAGGGTCCGGGTTAATAATCCAGGACTGCTTCTGCTTCTTTGCCGGAGGTGGATTGGGGGGCGGCGTCTGATCACCCGCCGGACGAGGACTGGGGGGGGCGGCGTCTGATCACCCGCCGGACGTTGTGGACTGGGGGGCGTCGGCTGACGTGACGGAGGTGTAGGTGAACCGCCACCACCGTAGGGGGGTGGACTTGTTGTCCTTGGCGCCTCGCCTGGAAACTTGATAAACTTCTTTTGCCATAGAATGAAATGGCGCTTGACATCTCCAAGTCTTTTCTCCCCTTCAGGTGTAGCAATGTCAATCTCCAGGTCCTCAAACCCTTGGACTATGTCCTCCACCGTGACACGAGCATAGCCATCTTGAATGGGGTTGTTGTGGTGGAGTGCTCCAGGTAAACATGGTAAAGCACTGCCGATGGCTACCTTCATGGACATGTTCCCGATAGGATAATACAGATGACATTCTTTCATCTCCTTTATATCGTCCACGGGGTAGCGAGGAGGCTGCGGTGCAGTAATTTCGACCACCAGAGGCTCCGGTGCAGTAATTTCGACCACCAGAGGCTCCGGTGCAGTAATTTCGATCGTCGGTGCATCTGCACCAGCCGGTGGGGCCTCCGTGGAAGCCACACTGCTTCTCCGTTGCTGGCTTCTGAGATCCGCTGGATGATCTTCATGCTGCGCCCGAGCTGCATCTCGTTCGGCTACTAGTACACTCACGGTTTTCTTCATCACATCCATTTCCGATGCCAACCGCGCCACAACATCTGCTTCCCGATCCATCTTTCTCTTCCGGCTTCTGTAACCGTACGGGTCATCGTTCTGGGGGAACCCTATTTTCCACGGAATGTGCCCCATGCCTCGTACACGTCCTCCGTGTTCAGGATTCCCGAGGGCTTTTGTCAGCGCGTCGTTCTCTCTGTTGAACTTGATCTTCCCCTCTTGAGCATCCCTCATTGCATCAATAAGGGCTTGGGTGGGTTTAATTATTTTGCCCCGGTAAACACAGTCCCCTGTCTCCGGGTTCAGCGTTCCCCCATGCCCGTACCACCAGCTTTTGGCCCTTGGGTCCCATCCCTCCGTACCTGGACGGATTCCTCGCGCCCTCAGCTCGTTCTCCATCTTCTCCCACCTAGGCTCCCAAAGGCGATACCCTCCTGGCCCCATAATATGATTGTACTCCTTCTTAGCCGCATTTTCCTTATTTTTTCGATATTTGAATGAACTGCTCCGATTTCTTTTGCTTCACAAATTCTGGCCAATCATGTTTCAGTTTCTCATATTGTCCTTTGAAATCCGGAGTCTTGTTCTGCTTGACAAAGTCATGGGCTAGATTTTGCTTGAATTTCCGAAATGCGTCGGCCATCTTATGAAGAGCGAACTGTTTGACTATCCTCCTCCTCTCCTTGTTTTCCTCAATCTTGTTACCCTCCTCATCGAATTTGTTGTATTCCGGAGGTAGAACGAAATGTTCCATAAGCTTTTTGAAGCAATCTTTTTTTGTTCTCTTATCGACAAAAGTGAAACCAGCAATTTGTGCCTTCTTTGGCTTATTCCACTCCTGGACGGTGATCGAGACGTTGTCTCTAACAATGGCTCCGCATTGGTTGACAAACTTGGTGGCGTTCTTGCGGGGCTCCAGCGGCCTGCCGGTTGCACTGTCGACAACCTCGATGGTGCATGTTTCTCCTTGTTTCATCGTCTTGGTTGCGCCACGCTTTGACGACGTACTCGATTGTTTCGACGATCCGGCCGAGGGCTAAAATAAGAAAGAGAGTCGCGCGCGTTAGTCCACACATATTTATTCAAATCAGTTAGTTTGTATCACCAGAGGCTCAATGTATATATATATACCTCGGCGCCGGAGGTGGTTGCTACTTCCATTTGAAGATCGTCGTTTATCGACGTTTGTTCGGCATCATCTTGCTGACGGCGCCCTTCATCTTCACCGACAAGGTTCAGATAAGAAGATATATCATCTTCTTCTTGTCCGGTCGGCACATATAGAATATCGCCGTTTATGATGCCGAACATATGTGCTTCACCGTCCGGATCATAGTTGTCCATAATCGGGTCAGCTCTATCGTCCGCCATTATGTCAGTCCTGAAAACATGTAGTAAAAACAAATTAATTAAGTGAAGAAGGGGGGCGGTGGCGGTGGCGGTGGCGAAAGGGCGGTGGCAAAAGGAGGGGGCGAGGAAGGGGTGGGAGAGGGTGTCGCGGTAGAGCGCGAGACGGGGCGGCAGACGACGGCGTCACGGAGAGGGAGGCGAGGACAACACACATGTATAACCCTCGCCGCCCCCTCTCGATCCAAAAAAAAACACCGCGCGCATCGCCGCCCCCCTCGCCGCCCCCTCTCCGTATATGCGCGGGGTCGTGTACATTTTTTTAAAGCGGGATCGTTGTACATTGACGCGCGGGGTCATTGTATATATTGATTATCAAGTTTTACTTTTTTGTTGTTAATTATCAAGTTTTATATACGTTTTTTTGTTAATTATCAAATTTTACGGTTTTTTTGTTAATTATCAACCTTTGGTCGCGGTTGGCCAGAACAACCGCGACTAAAGGTATTTTTCAAAATACTTTTTCTTTTTCAAAATCTTAAAAATACAAATAATATATCAGAAAATTCAGAAAAATAAAACTAATTCAATTCAATATGTTAAAAACACAAATATTATATCAAAAAATTCAGAAAAATAAAACTAATTCAATTCAAAATTCTAAAAATACAAATAATATATCAAAAAATTAAGAAAAATAAAACTAATTCAATTCAAAATGTTAAAAATACAAATAATATATCAAAAAATTCAGAAAAATAAAACTAATTCAATTCAATATGTTAAAAACACAAATATTATATCAAAAAATTCAGAAAAATAAAACTAATTCAATTCAAAATTCTAAAAATACAAATAATATATCAAAAAATTAAGAAAAATAAAACTAATTCAATTCAAAATGTTAAAAATACAAATAATATATCAAAAAATTCAGAAAAATAAAACTAATTCAATTCAAAATTTTATACGCCTAGGCAGGAGTATGACTAAATCACTCCAAATTTCATGTATCATCAGTGGTATCTCGAATCGTTCGAAAATGGACACCAAACACATCACGGGTAATATAATTCACATGATCCATTCAACAAAGTTTGGTACAATAAATTATTACACATCATTTCTTCCCTTGTGTCCCTGCTTGCTTACGATTGTGCCGTATCCATGGAGCATCCTCATCATTTAACTTAATGCTTGGGTCGGTGTTCACTTTGAAGGGCGGAATTTCAGCAAACATATTATAATCTTCTGACATGTCTGTCTTGTCCTCCACTCCCACGATGTTTCTTTTCCCTGAAAGTACAATGTGGCGCTTTGGATCATAGCATGATGTACTGATCGTTTTCTTATCTTTCCGTTTCCTCGGTTTGCTACTCATGTCCTTCACATAGAAAACCTGAGCGACATCTTTCGCTAGGACGAATGGTTCGTCAAGGTAACCAAGATTGTTGAAATCCACCATTGTCATTCCGTATTGCTGGTCCACCTTTACCCCACCTCCTGTTAGCTTGAACCATTTGCACCGGAACAAAGGGACCTTAAAGGAGGGTCCATAGTCAAGTTCCCATATCTCCTCTATGTAACCATAATATGTGACCTTTTGCCCATTCTCGGTTGCTGCATCAAAGCGGACACCACTGTTTTGGTTGGTGCTCTTTTTATCTTGGGCGATCGTGTAAAATGTATTCCCATTTATCTCGTACCCTTGGAAAGTCGTTATAGTCGAAGATGGTGTCTTGGCCAACATGTACAGCTGATCTACAACATCATTGTCATTCATTAAATGTTTTCTCAACCAACTGCCGAAAGTCTCCA
>NC_041382.1:685291992-685313377 GCF_002162155.2 Triticum dicoccoides
GGCGGGCGGCGTCGAGGGCGAGGGCGACGGCGGGCGGCGTCGAGGGCGAGGGCGACGGCGGGCGACGTCGAGGGCGAGGGCGACGACGGCGGTGTTGATTCGGAGAAGATGAGAAGGGGTTCGGGCCCTTGTATTTATAGCCCCCCCCCCTTTAGTCGCGGTTGGGGAGGCGACCCGCGACTAAAGGGTACCTTTAGTCGCGGTTGGGGAGGCGACCCGCGACTAAAGGGTAACCTTTAGTCGCGGTTGGGGAGGCGACCGGCGACTAAAGGGCTTTTTTGGCGGGTTTTTGTTCCCGCGCGCAACGACCTTTAGTCGAGGTTGGGCAGGCCAACCGCGACTAAAGGTATTCTTAAAATACTTTTTCTTTTTCAAAATGTTAAAAATACAAATAATATATCGAAAAATTCAAAAAAATAAAACTAATTCAATTCAATATGTTAAAAACACAAATATTATATCAAAAAATTCAGAAAAATAAAACTAATTCAATTCAAAATTCTAAAAATACAAATAATATATCAAAAAATTAAGAAAAATAAAACTAATTCAATTCAAAATGTTAAAAATACAAATAATATATCAAAAAATTCAGAAAAATAAAACTAATTCAATTCAATATGTTAAAAACACAAATAATATATCAAAAAATTCAGAAAAATAAAACTAATTCAATTCAATATGTTAAAAACACAAATATTATATCAAAAAATTCAGAAAAATAAAACTAATTCAATTCAAAATTCTAAAAATACAAATAATATATCAAAAAATTAAGAAAAATAAAACTAATTCAATTCAAAATGTTAAAAATACAAATAATATATCAAAAAATTCAGAAAAATAAAACTAATTCAATTCAAAATCTTAAAAATACAAATAATATATCAAAAAATTAAGAAAAATAAAACTAATTCAATTCAATATGTTAAAAATACAAATAATATATCAAAAAATTCAGAAAAATAGAACTAATTCAATTCAATATGTTAAAAACACAAATATTATATCAAAAAATTCAGAAAAATAAAACTAATTCAATTCAAAATTCTAAAAATACAAATAATATATCAAAAAATTAAGAAAAATAAAACTAATTCAATTCAAAATAATATACCAGAGGCTGGCCGTCGGCTATGGTGGTACGGCCGGACTCTGCAGAGCGTCATGGACTACATCACGGCCGGCGATATCCCTCGCCTGCGCTACCCTCAGTTCGAGCCACGAGCGCCGCCCGACGACAGCGACGACAGCAGCGACGACGACGGCGGCAACTTAGAAGGCGACGACTACCAGTACAACGGCGGCGGCTATGAAGACTACGAGTATGCATATTATATGCCTAGGCAGGAGTATGACTAAATCACTCCAAATTTCATGTATCATCAGTGGTATCTCGAATCATTCGAAAATGGACACCAAACACATCACGGGTAATATAATTCACATGATCCATTCAACAAAGTTTGGTACAATAAATTATTACACATCATTTCTTCCCTTGTGTCCCTGCTTGCTTACGATTGTGCCGTATCCATGGAGCATCCTCATCATTTAACTTAATGCTTGGGTCGGTGTTCACTTTGAAGGGCGGAATTTCAGCAAACATATTATAATCTTCTGACATGTCTGTCTTGTCCTCCACTCCCACGATGTTTCTTTTCCCTGAAAGAACAATGTGGCGCTTTGGATCATCGCATGATGTACTGATCGTTTTCTTATCTTTCCGTTTCCTCGGTTTGCTACTCATGTCCTTCACATAGAAAACCTGAGCGACATCTTTCGCTAGGACGAATGGTTTGTCAAGGTAACCAAGATTGTTGAAATCCACCATTGTCATTCCGTATTGCTGGTCCACCTTTACCCCACCTCCTGTTAGCTTGAATCATTTGCACCGGAACAAAGGGACCTTAAAGGAGGGTCCATAGTCAAGTTCCCATATCTCCTCTATGTAACCATAATATGTGACCTTTTGCCCATTCTCGGTTGCTGCATCAAAGCGGACACCACTGTTTTGGTTGGTGCTCTTTTTATCTTGGGCGATCGTGTAAAATGTATTCCCATTTATCTCGTACCCTTGGAAAGTCGTTATAGTCGAAGATGGTGTCTTGGCCAACATGTACAGCTGATCTACAACATCATTGTCATTCATTAAATGTTTTCTCAACCAACTGCCGAAAGTCTCCATGTGGGCCTTCCTAATCCAGGATTCAGGCTTCCCCGGGTTGTCCGAGCGTAAAATATTCTTGTGTTTCTCAAAGTACGGAGCCACCAAGCTGGAATTGGTCAGTACAGTGTGGTGTGCTTCAGTCAGAGAATGGCCGTCCATACATGTCGTTGATTTCCTTCCGATCGTGCCTTTTCCACTTAGTCTCCCCTCGTGCCGCGATCGAGGAAGACCAATCGGCTTAAGGTCAGGAACAAAGTCAACACAAAACTCAATTACCTCCTAATTTCCATAGCCCTTGGCGATGCTTCCTTCTGGCCTAGCACGGTTACGAACATATTTCTTTAACACTCCCATGAACCTCTCGAAGGGGAACATATTCTGTAGAAATACAGGACCGAGAATGAAAATCTCTTCGACTAGGTGAACCAAGAGGTGCGTCATAATATTGAAGAAGGATGGCGGGAACACCAACTCGAAACTGACAAGACATTGGATCACATTGTTCTGTAACCGTGGTAGATCTTCTGGATTGATTACCTTCTGAGAGATTGCATTGAGGAATGCACATAGCTTCACAATGGCTACTCGAACATTTTCTGGCAGGAGCCCCCTCAAAGCAATCGGAAGCAATTGCGTCATAATCACGTGGCAGTCGTGAGACTTCAGGTTTTGGAACTTTTTCTCCGCCATGTTTATTATTCCCTTTATATTGGACGAGAATCCAGACGGGACCTTCATACTGCTCAGGCATTCAAAAAAGATGACCTTCTCTTCTTTGGTCAGAGCGTAGCTGGCACGACCTTGAAACCATTCCGGATGCCGGTCATCAGGGTCTTTCAAATGTTGCTGGTCCTGCCGTGCTTCCTTAGTATCATTTGTCTTCCCATACACGCCCAAGAAGCTTAGGAGGTTCACGCAAATATTCTTCGTAACGTGCATCACGTCGATTGCAGAGCGGACTTCTAGGACTTTCCAATATTCTAGCTCCCAGAATATAGATTTCTTCTTCCACATGGCTGCGTGCCCGTCAGCTCCCTTCGGAACTGATTGTCCGCCAGGACCCTTTCCAAAGATGACTTTCAAATCCTTGACCATATCAAATACCTCAGCACCAGTGCGTTCCGCAGGCTTCGGCCGGTGATCTGCTTTGCCGTTGTAATTCTTGCCTTTCTTTCTTACTGGATGAATTTTCGGAAGAAATCGACGATGCCCAAGGTACACGTTTTTCTTACAATTTGGCAAATGTACACTTTCAGTCTCATGTAAGCAGTGCGTGCATGCATTGTATCCCTTATTTGACAGTCCCGAAAGGTTACTAAGAGCAGGCCAATCGTTGATGGTTACGAAAAGCAACACTCGTAGGTTAAATTCCTCTTTTTTGTGCTCATCCCACACACGGACACCAGGTCTGCCCCACAGTTGTAAAAGTTCATCAACTAATGGCCTTAGGTACACATCGATGTCGTTGCCGGGTTGCTTCGGACCTTGGATGAGCACTGGCATCATAATGAACTTCCGCTTCATGCACAACCAAGGAGGAAGGTTGTAGATGCATAGAGTCACGGGCCAGGTGCTATGGCTGGAGCTCTGCTCGCCAAAAGGATTAATGCCATCTGTACTTAGACCAAATCTTATGTTCCTTGCGTCAGCTGCAAAATCTTTGAACTCTCTGTCGTCTTTCTCCATTGCGTTCCATCTGCGGTGTGTCTCAACTCCCCGTCCGACTTACGGTCCTCTTTGTGCCATCGCAACAACTTGGCATGCTCTTTGTTCCTGAACAGACGTTTCAACCGTGGTATTATAGGAGCATACCACATCACCTTGGCGGGAACCCTCTTCCTGGGTTTCCCGCCCTCAACATCGTCACCAGGGTCATCGCCTCTGATCTTATAACGCAATGCAGTGCATACCGGGCATTCATTCAAATTCTCGTATTCACCGCGGTAGAGGATGCAGTCGTTGATGCATGCATGTATCTTCAGAACCTCTAAACCTAGAGGGCAGACAACCTTCTTTGCTTCGTACGTACTGGCGGGCAACTCGTTATTCTTTGGAAACATATTCTTCAACATTTTCAGCAAGTTTTCAAATGCCGAGTCAGCTACACCTGCCTGTGCCTTCCATTTTAGCAAATCCAGTGTGCAGCCCAGCTTTTTCAGACCATCATCGCATCCAGGGTACAACGACTTTCTGTGATCCTCTAACATGCGATCCAAATTCTCCCTCTCCTTTTCAGTTTCGCAGCGTCTCCGTGCATCAGCAATGGTCCGACCAAGATCATCAACGGTCTCATCACGTGCCTCTTCTTCACCTTCACCTTCACCTTCCCCTTCACCTTCCCCTTCACCTTCCCCTTCACCTTCCCCTTCACCTTCAGCATCCTCCATGAAAGTATCACCGAAATGAGCAAGATAGCTTTCATCGATGAAATCATCCCCTTCTTCATCTTCTTCCATTATAACCCCTCTTTCTCCATGCTTGGTCCAACAATTATAGCTTGGCATGAAACCGTGCCGAAGCAGGTGCAGGTGAACTTCTCTTGAGGAAGAGTAACCATTCTGATTCTTACAGTCAACACATGGACAGATAACAAAACCCTTCTGCTTGTTCGCATTAGCCACTACGAGGAAATCTTTCAAACCCGTAGTGAACTCGCGGGAGAGTCGGTTACCGTACATCCATTGCCGATTCATCTGCATTATTATAATATAAAATATATAATTAACCATCATGCATTTGTTAAAGTAACTAGCTATAAACAATAGAAATTAAACAATGAACAACACACATGCATATTTTATCAATGACACACATGCATGAAAGGTTCAAGTTGCTAACCGCGATCGAGGAGGAACCTCAAGTGTGGCTCCAACACTTCATATCATGTTTGTTTCATGCTGTTGGGCATTTCATCAAACACCTTGTGTGCATAAGAGGAACCAAAAGCAAACCTACACCCCCTTGTGAAGAGAAGTGGCACCAAATGGCTAAGTGAGTGCGCTGAACTGGTATATATAGGGGAGGAGCTTTAGTCGCGGTTGGCCAGGCCAACCGCGACTAAAGGCCTTTGGGCACCTTTAGTCGCGGTTGGCCTGGCCAACCGCGACTAAAGCCCCTCACGTGCACCAGCTGGCCACCGAGCGCCCTGGCCCAAGCCTTTGGTCGCGGTTCGTCTGCCGAACCGCGACTAAAGACTTCATTAGTCGCAGTTCCTATAGTTTCGCGACTAATGGCGCTGGACGGAAGCCTCTTTTTCTACCAGTGATTAGCAAACACTCGATGGTAGCATACATGTCGTCCGTGACAGGCCATCTTCCAATACTCAGGCGCGCGGCCTGACGCACTAACTTAGCGTTGATGAGCTTTGTTAGTTGGACTATATAACATGTTACCTATTGCCTATTGCCTATTTCCAACTGGATGGTGCATGGTGGGGCTTTCCTATTGCCTATTGCCTATTTCCAACTGGATGGTGCGTCAGTTGGACTATATAACATGTTGTTTGTTTCCAGGAATGGTTATCAGCAACTTTCTAATTGTATGGGCATGATTCTGAGAACTGCCATTGGGTGATCTTTTTTCCTAAGAGCTTAGGGCTTTTGTACTTACTTTTCCTTCTTTTTGCCCCCCCCCTCCCTCCCCGCCCTATTGTACCACTCTTATCTATAATCTATAATCTATAATACCTAAATAGTTCATCCCCACTATGTTATTTCTCTCGACATGCAACCTATCCACCTCAGCAAGTTTGCCACATCACCATTCTGTTAGTGACTTACATATGGGACCAACCACTGCAACAGTCCTGCCAAGTAAGATTTCAGTTACTGGCTAAGGGACCCACCACAACCTGGTCTCACGAGCAGGGTCCGGCTCTCCTGCTGGGTTCCCTGCATCCAGTATTGTGCAGGGCCAACCAATGGGCGACACATGTCCAGGCAGGCCCCACATCTCAAAAATGTATTTTCTTTTTTCAATTACTCAAATTCCCTTATCTTCCCTTCCGATGTTCTCTTTGATCGCATCCATTAGAGAGCTCCGAGAGATGATTCCTCTGAGCGCAATCGGTTCATAGTGTCCATCACGTGGGGCCGTGGCCATGACCGGCAGCTAGGCGGCCGACTTCACCCTCGCCGGTGATTCTTGTGGACGTAAGCAAACTGGTTGCCCCAGCGCCGGCGACGCCTAGGTACGCCGTATGCGCCCGCGCATCCCCATGGTCGCCGCTGGTGTGGTGGTTTGCTTCCCTCCGAGATCCTCTCCCCGAACACCTCCGCCGGCAGTCGCTGACCTCGCCCCAGGTGTACGCGCACAAAGCCGGGCCAGGTAGCTAAAACATGGCGGCCGCATTCCACTTCCCGAACTTCGTCAATGACTTCGGAATCTGCCAAAATGCTAGATCATGGAGCTGGCGTTGCCTTGGGCCATGGGCTCGCGCTCGTCCACGTAAATCACCAGCATGCGGGCGCGGACGACATGGATGATATAGCAGCTGCTGCCTTGGTGCCGGCCATGGCACACGTACGTGGTGGACGCTATAAGCATGCGGGCGCGGACGACATGGATGATATAGCAGCTCAGAGCTCACAAGAATCCTCTAGCGAAGCTCTAATGGCTGCTCCGAGAGTAGGTTAGGAGAGAAAGATAAGGGGATTTGAGTAATTGAAAAAAGAAAATGTGTTTT
This sequence comes from Triticum dicoccoides, assembly GCF_002162155.2. Taxonomy (NCBI): domain Eukaryota; kingdom Viridiplantae; phylum Streptophyta; class Magnoliopsida; order Poales; family Poaceae; genus Triticum; species Triticum dicoccoides. The sequence goes on from NC_041382.1 coordinate 685,298,847, forward strand.
TAAGATGTGGGGCCTACCTGGACATGTGTCGCCCATTGATTGGCCCTGCACAATACTGGGTGGAGGGAACACAGCAGGAGAGCCGGACCCTCACGAGCATATGTTTTAGCTGTTACCGCTGCAGGCGCGCTGGAAGTCGAACGTGGGCTGTAGTCGGCTTCCTTCATTGAACGATCCAGCCCAAAGAAGAAAAAAAGATAGCCCATGCCATGACATGCTGCTGCGTCTCTTATTGCCAAGCGAAATGCCTCAAAAAATATATAGCCAAGCAAACGCTATCCCTTCCGCAGCGTCGATCGATGCTCAGAGGCGTTCGCCGCCACCAGCAGCCCTTTCGCCTCCACGAGCACACTAAACTCAATTATTAGTTCGTCTTCCCCGCTGTCGCTCTTATTGCCGCCACTATCTCATCGACGGCTCTACGACGGACACGAAAGGACATCGCTGCATTCATCGCCTCTGAGTAGCTCGCCGTCAGTTACCCTTCAATTGTGGAACTCAGCCGTCGCCGCGTTCGCGTTTAAATATATGTACGCACTTCCATCTTCATCTCCCACACGCGCCAGTTCGCCTCTAATTTTCTGCTTCCCCTCTGTGTTTTCAACCCTCCTAATTTCACAACCCTGCATCCCTCAACTATATATGCTGCGAGAATTCCATCCAATTCTGCATCCGCTGCTCTATCTTCTTGGTTTACCCATCCAAATCTTGCGATACACCGCCTCCGCGCTAACCAGCCCACGCCAAATCGGCCGCCGCCCATCCACAAGCACACGCCTCCACCGGGGGGAATCAGTGCCTAGCGGACTGATGTTGTTGCCGATGTGCTCTTCCTATCGTTCAACGCAGCGTGGCTTCTCGACAGGCCGGCAGCCCCGTTTGCTGAACTGCAGCCCTTGGGCGGAGAGGAAGGGGTCTCCGCCCATGCCAGATGTCGTCCGCCGCTCGGGAACGCCATGGGGAAAGGGTGCTGTCCGCTGCCACTGACCACGCCCTAGGAGGCGCACCGTTGAGATCAGGAGGGATGCCTTCAGTCCAGGCTCTTCCTCCCTCGCCTTATTTATTTGATTCTCTCTATTTTTCAGTGCGTGAATGTGTGTTTGTATATATTTGGGTGAGGCATGAATCAGATTGTCTAAGTATGTGAACCAGAGATAAGAGAATACACATGTGAGTGGCGAGGTCATCGATGATCAAAAATCCAGAATGCTTTCATTTTAGTCTCTGTGAAGACCGTGTAACAGTGAGAGTGTACCATTTTTCTCATCAGGTTCTAACAAACAGCGATGCAATATGGAGGACTTGATCGTTTACGTTGGAAGAATGGACAACCTGCAGGGCAACAGGGGTATCTCACATCTATCTCTTTAGGGTTCAGGTATGTGAGGTGGAACTATATATGTGCAATCTTTTGATTTTGCATCTGATGCACAAGCAAATCGATCACATTCTTAATTCAGATGCTTATGACTAAACCATAAAAAAGATCCTGTAAATAGTGTGGTCTTTTTATGCACATTCTGTTAGTCTCCTTGCTTATTTTTACAGAGCACCAAGCTCCCATGTCTGAATTTTATTTTTGATACTGAGTTATCATACACACATTCCATTAGTCTCCGTACTTATTTAGAGAGCACAAGATCCCATATCTCAATTTTATTTTCGACGCTGAGTTATCATATTACCATTCTCCATACTTATTTAGAGAGCATGGAAATATAATTCTCATGGTTCCATCAATTACAGTCAAAAACTGTGAAACCGATATGTGATGGATGGCAAGCTTATTTTTCAGATTTTTGTCAGATTCCACCTGCCGCAAGTGCGAGACGATTTTCTGCAGATGCTGAGGTTCTAGGACGATTTGGTGGTTCTTGCTTTATAGTATGTTGCCACTCCCATTAATATACAAGTATCTGACCACACAAAATTTCTTGCAGGTGGCTCAAACGGATCTGTTGGCACCCTGTCCATGCATACAATAGCATTCCCTGCTCTCCCCGTTCGATCATCTGTTCAGGTACATTTTGTTTCCTCCTTTGTTTAGTTTTATATTAAACTGACTGAACTAAGGGCATCTCCAGCCGCGCCCCCAGGAAGGCCTCCCCAGGCGTATTTTTTGCGCCGGCGCCGAAAAAACGGCCCAGTCGCGTCCCCAGGAGCCCGATTTTCGCCGGCCTGGGCCGAAAACAGCGCCGGCGGACCCAGGCCAAACCCGGCGCGCTGGGGGGCGCCTGGGGGCGCCGGAGCGAACTGTTTTGGCGCGAAAAAGCCGCCGGCCAGCCGCGTCAGGGACACGGCGGCTCGTCTTCCCCCCAACTGCCTCGGTTCCCGCGAGGAATCAATGGCAAGGCTGCCGCCAGTCAGCCTTGCCATTGATTCCTCATGGGCGGCTCGTCTCGGGACGGCGCGCCGATGCCTCCCCTCCGTCGCACGCGTACACACGGACGCGGAGCGGCTATAAAAGCCGGCGGTTCTCGCCGGTGCCCACACCAGACTCGCCCCTCGCCGCCGCCCAGCCCCTCTCTCTCCGTCTCCGTCTTCCTCTCCCGAGCGCCACCGGCAGCCCCTCTCTCTCCCTCTCTACGACCGCCGAGCCCGTCGCCATGGCAGAGCGCTTCCCCGGAGACGAGGCGGCGGCGAACGGCTTCGGCCGGCGTTCGCTCCGTGAACAGGAGTCCTGGCTCCTGTTCCAGGCGAACATCCCGACGCCGCCGGACATGCGCGCCGGGCCGACGGGGTGGCGGCTTAGCGACGGGGGAGTGCCCATTCCCCCGTTACCCGACGCCGTGGCGAAGCCCACGTACTTCGCCGAGGAGGTCGAGGTCGCGCGCGCCTCCCTGACCGACGACGAGCGCTCCCTCCCCCAGTACGCCGCCGGCAATCACGCGGCTTGGGCAGCGTACTTCCAGCGCCGCCAGCAGCAGCGCCTGGCCTCCACCAACGACGCGCCGGTGGTCGGCGGCGTTTAGAATAGTGTGGGGCGCCACCTGTGGTGGGGCGTCCCGGGCCGCACGCTGGAATGCGTGCTGACGCACCTCGACGGCGGCAACAACCCGCCGTTGACCTATCCTGCGACGGGGGCCGCCCCGTCGCAACACTGACGCGCATGGGCGCCAAGGAGGTTCGCCTCCTCCTCGTCTTCCTCCTCTCGCTCATCTTCCCACTCCTTCGGTTCTCCGGCGCTTCTCGGCGTCAAGGCCGAGCCCGCGGCGGAGACGCCAATCGGTCGGCGCACTCGCAGCATCGGCATCGTCATCAACGAGGGCGGCCGGCGCGCCCCCTCCTCGTCGGCTCCTCCGCGCTTCGTCAAACCGAAGATGGAGTCGGGGCTGGCGCCGGTGAAGACGGAGCCAGGGCTGGCGCCGGTGGAGGCGGAGTTCGACGACGACGACACGGCCCTAGAATGGGCACGCAAGGACTCCATTGCGATGGAGAAGGCGCGCCGGGAGAAGGAGAAGGAATGCCAGCGCGCCGCCCTGCGCCGCTTCGAGGAGCGCCGACGCGGCCGCGTTGAAGATGGGGTCGTCTTATGCGACAGCGACGACGACGACGACGCGCCGCCGCCAGTCCGCCATGGTGACGCCGGGCAGGGGTCCAACAGGGGCGCCCGCGTCAAGGAGGAGAAGGCCGACGACGACGATGGCGGCGACGACTTCAGCCCTTTTCTTTTTTAGATTAGGGTAATGTAATGAAAATGCGCGAATTTCACCGAAATTTGCCATGTTTGGCCGAAATTTAACTAGTTTTTATCATAACTTCGCCGAACAGTCTTTTTTTTTAAATACGCGCCTGGGGGCCGACGGCTGGGGACCGACTCGTCCCAGGGCCATTTTTTGCGCCGGCTCACCCCCAGGCAGCGCTTTTAGACGCCCCCTGGGGGCCAACGGCTGGAGATGCCCTACGCATTTTTTACAGTATAAGCATGGATGAGTTGATTGGCTCGGTTCACTTTATATTTCTCATACGGATAGGAGCATCAAATGGTTTCAAGCATGCTTCCGGTTGCCTGGCAGTTGGTGAGAGAACTATGTGATATTATCCTCTCATGTAACCTGTTCTGAAGCTCAATTTAGGTGCAATGTCTATACAACAGAGTACACAAGTCGAATCAGACCGAAGGCCAATGGTTTTGTTATTTTGGCGAGAGTCAACATATTTGGACAATGTCTATGTATAATAATGTAACTTTACTGGGTTTCTGTCATACATTTATTTGAACATTTTGATTACTACACTAGCATAACCTCATTTGGTTGCTACTACAGATTTCAACTATGGACACATTATCACAGTTTTCATGTCCTATCGTTGATAGATTATACCTTGCCCTTAGTTTTGTCAAAGTAAAGGACGCTAAATAGAGAAGTTATGCGTTATTCTGTTTATTACCCTTTCCACATTAACCATTTACTTGCAATTTGAGTTCACCCATTTTATTTGATTAAAAAAAGGCAGCCCGGTGCATGTAGCTCCTGCTTGTGCAGGGTCTGGGGAAGGGTCTGATCACTTTGGATCTACCCATTTTATTTGATTGCTTCATTTTAATCAAAGCACTACCTTTCTTTAGTAACTTCCCACCATTAGCTTCCTTCATAGTAAAACGAAACTCTTTCAAGTTTAGTGATGGTAAGAATTATTACTTATTTAGCCAAATACAAAGCGCCGACAACTTTATTAGAAAAGTAGATAGAAAAGAGTAATAACAGTTTATTTCCCAATGGAGCAAAACAACCTATTAGCAAGTCCATTTCTCTAACTCTATTAGCAAGTTCATTTAGTTGTTTTTTGTTTGAAGGAAGTCTATTTAATTGTCAGTAGTTAATATTGTTAGAATTTCTTGAAATTTTAAGAAAATGTGCATTTGTTATTTTTGTTAGGTTGCACATGTGTATGGAGCAATTGATTATTATAAAATGAACCACAGCAACGCGTGAGATATCATCTAGTATTAATGAAAATTACTGTACAGTTGTTCTATGGTTCAGAGCATGCAAAAAACTAGTTCTTCTGTTCTTTGGTTTTCCATTAGCTCCATCGATACATCATATGCAACATTTTAAATCACAGTACAAGTTAAGAGCATCTTCAACAGCCGCGCCAAAAGACGCGCGCATGCGGTAAATTGGCTTTATAGCATGCGCGGGATGTTTACGCGTGCTCCAACGGTGGCGCGAAACTAGCGCGTGGGAAACGATTGCGCGCGCCTCGGGAAAAGGCGGCCGCTCGCGCGCTACATTTGGCGCGCCTATAAATTGCAGCGCCTCCGCCGATCTCTCCGTCTCTCCATCGTCCCCTGCCGCGCTCTGCCGCCCACACGCCACCACCGCGCCACGATGCCGCCTCGGCGCCGGGGAGGTACGGGCTACCGCGGCGTCCGCGTGCGTCCGTCCGGCACCTGCTCCGCCGAGATTCGGTCGGGCGGCGGCATGCGGCTCTGTCTCGGAACTTTCGACACCGCCCAGGAGGGCGCCCGCGCGTACGACGCTGCGGCGTGGCGCCTCCTGCGGTCCCGTCAGAACATGAACTTCGCCGACGTGGCAACGCGGGAGCGCGCACAGGAGTTGGCGCCTTTCCCGCGGCTTCTCACTGACGAGGATCATCGCAAGCATCGGAGGCGGGAGCATCGTCTCAGGCTGGCCGAGATGGACGAGCAAGCCATGACGCTGTGGGGTCATCGCTTCCCAGAAGACACCAACGAGGAACAGTTCTTCACCCAGAGGAGGGCGAAGAGGAGAGAGGAGCGAGCCGACTATTGCAAGGACAAGCGAACGCGGAAGGCCGAGATGGACGAGCAAGCCATGGCGCTGTGGAGTCATCGCTTCCCGGAAGACACCAATGAGGAACAGTTCTTCACCCAGAGGAGGGCGAAGAGGAGAGAGGAGCGAGCCGACTATTGCGAGGACAAGCGAACGCGGAAGGCGGTCGCTAAATACAACCAAGCGCTAGGAGATGCGTTTTCCTGGAACTCCGACGACGAGCGGTTCCTTGACGCCTATGCTCCGACGTCGGAGGAGGACATCACTGAGGTAGAGTCCGAGTCGGACGAGTAGTAGTAGGAGAACTATCTACGAAACCAAATATGTAGTAGGAGAACTATCTACGAAACCAAATATGTAGTAGGAGAACTATCTACGAAACCAAATATGTAGTAGAAAAAACTGAAATATAGCGCGCCTGCTGGAGCGGCGTGGGCTCGCTTTAATTTGCGGTGGCCGCTGGTGCCAGCGCACCATTGCGCGCAAAAGCTGACTAACCCGACGCTGTATCGCGATTTTTAGCGCGTGGCGCGTTGCGCGGCGCGTTGCGCGGCTGTTGGAGATGCTGTAAGAGACAGATGCGGTATTGGATCGAGACGACTCTTGCATCACTAGAAGGATCCTAGTTATGCATATGTTGTAATAGAGTTTCCTCTTAGTTGTTGCTGGAGAAAATTCTCATTTTTGTTAAATGTGCTCTTCACTGGTCTACCATTTCTGCAATCGGGCTGGTTCTTTGTCTCGCTTGGTTGGTGTTTCCCTTTCACTTTAGATAAGAAGTCGAGTAAGAGAATAGTATGGTCATTCTAGGACGCTTTGTTAGTGATCTCTCTTCTGGCAAATTCTTCTCGTGCAGTCGAACTAACGAAACAAGTCACAATATAAAATTTCTTTTTTCCTACCATCTTTCTTTAGTTTTCTCTCCCCCTTTTCTATAGTTTGTATAGTTATGTTTTTTTGTTAAATTGTTGTGAACTCTTTTCTACACCACTTATTTGGAAATTAATAAAAATACGCAAAAGAGTGATGTTGTTTACCTAAAAAAAGTCGCACTACAAATACTAATGCTATATAACTCCAGTGCATGAATATATATAATTGATAATACAGTTTTATTTCTGACAAACATATGTTTTACACATATGATTAATTCATGGCATTATGATCTGGCCTCACCACATAGTTCGCGCAGATCGGTCTTTCTTTTTCAATTCATGACAGAATTTCAAGGATATTTTTAGGATTACTGTGTTAATTATACTATTATAGAATATACCATTGAAGTTACAATTCATTTTATTTGTTAGAATTCTCGATTGTCTATCTATGGATGAGCAGCATTGTTACAATATAAGCATGCCAAGCTAGATCACTTTCTTCATTTCTGATACCATTTCTAGTCTTTTTCTTATTATATATGAGCACCAGTATATACCATGATCTAAGTCATGTTGGACAATGCATATTAGATCCAAGCTATTTAGAATCAATAAAGATGCATATATTGTACCTTTTTTCAATTGAGGTTGACATTTCTAGCTGTTTTAGTGCATAAATAAAATGGAGCTCGTGAGAAGCCTTAAACTAATTTCCAGAAATTTCTAGATATAAAACTTACCAACTACTTTTTTTAAGACACATCCAACTAAACATTCCCTTAGCTGCATGGGTGACTTCCAATTGATATACTCTAATGGTTAGGCTACCGTATTATGTGTTGTTGCTTTAAATAGCATATTGATCGGCCAGCAATCCACAATTTAGTTGCTTTAGGCTACCAGTTTTGAAGATGATATTTGGACCAACAATTTTGGTGTAATCATGTTGCCTCATGTCACATTGATTATATAAAACTATGGTATCTTGAGAAAATTACTAAACTCATATGTTTGAGTTGGAGAAAAAAACTGCGGGTTGTCAAAATTTAAATATTACACTTCTATATTAAACTATAAAACAAACTCATCTCGTCCGGAATTACTTGTCGAATAAATGAATGTATTTGGACGTATTTTAGTTCTAGATGCATCCATTTTTATCCATCTTTACAACAAGTAATTTCGGACGGAGAGAGTAGTAACCTATTATATTATATACTTAAAACAAGAGAAAAATAAGCCATCACATTCAGCCACATATGCTAATATTTTTACACTGTTTAATTAAAATAACAATGGCTGAGATTTAAAGGTTACCCAACATTGTAATATATATGTACTGATAATATATTTTTTCTTCAAGGATGCGTCAAAGATTGACGCATCAGCAGCATAGATAGAAGGGCCCAAGAAAGGCAAAGGAGTAGTTACAAGCCACGGTTACACAACCACAGAGGTCCGCATGCGGATCACTCGCCACTATCCAACCTATCTACCGAACATGGGAGCGAGTCCGATTCCTTAAGCAAACTCGCAGCCCTCTAGTCCCTACCTTCTAACTCGATCCTCCTGAGCACGGCGTCTCCCGAAGGCGAGGCACCATTGAAAACGATGTCATTCCTGTGCTTCCATAGCATCCAGGCCACTAGCGTTACCACCGTCCATGTTTCCTTCCTTAGGTGTTTTTGTGGGTTGAGGGACGTCCACCATTTCACTAAGGTCGCGTCTATCGTCGGCATCCAGGAGGGTCTGCCCCAAGCATTGGGGACGCCGGACCATACTTGACGAGCCAACACGCAGCCAAGCAGCAAGTGGTCGATTGATTCCTGCGCCTGATCACAGAAGGGGCATGCCGAGGGGTGAGGGAGCAGCCTTCTTACCAATCTATCCGCCGTCCAGCACCTATTTCTTGCCGCTAGCCAGACGAAGAACTTGCAAGAATTAGGAGCTCTCGATTTCCAAATCTGGGTGGCACCATCCGCCTCTATCCTGTCGACGAAGAAAGCCCTGTAAGCCGACTTAACCGAAAACTGCCCCGAGCTTTCCCAAGCCTAGTAGATCCTGTCCTCCGAGCCGTGCGTGAGAACCACCTCCTGCGTCTTGTCCACAAGCACCATGAACTCCCGCAGCGCGTCTGCACACATGTTCGGCGAGATGTCGAGCCACCAGCCCTCAGTCAGAGCCTGCCGAACAGTTTTCAGTCGGCCAGAACGCCTCACCAAGGCGTAGAGGTTGGGCGTCAGGTCCTCAAGTCTACCATCCTACAGCCACCAATCCGTCTAGAAGCGCACCGACTCGCCATCCCCAATAGGGCATCTCGTGGCAGCCTTGTATAAGCCCAAAGACTCATGCAAAACCTGCATGTTAAACTCGACCCAGGGTCTAAGGGGATCGGTTTGTTGGAGCCACGGCCATCTGGCACGCAAAGCAGTATTCATCAACCTCAAGTTGGGCACCCCGAGGCCTCCGAGGTCCTTAGGAGCGCAAACTCTGTCCCAGGCCACCAAACAATGTCCACCATGCACGTCTCGACGCCCCTTCCATAGGAATCCACGACAGATCTTGTTGGCCGTGGTGATCGTCTTTACCGGCAAGTCAATCGCCATCATAGCATGCATTGGCATGGAGGCCAACGTAGAGCACAACAGCTCCAATCTGCCCGCGCGGAAGAGAAGCCTGGCCTGCCAAGCGGGCAAACAGTCGGCCATCATGTCTATCATGTACTGTAGCTGCGCCGCCGAGACCTTACGCAAGGAAAGCGGCAGCCCGAGATATCTGCAGGGCCAGTCCATGACCTGACACTCCAACTCGGCGGCAATCGGCTGAACTTTCTCCTCTGAGCATCTAATGGGATGGTCCGAGCTTTTGATCAGATTCGTGCGCAAGCCAGACGCCGACCCAAAATCATGTAGCAGCATCGAGCAAGCCCTAAGGCTTAGCAGGTCCGGTTTGATTAATGTGACCACGTCATCGGCGTATATGGAGGTGCGTTGCCGGAAACCTGCGACCGCCAGGGGCTGTAGCACACCTTCCCTCGTGGCCGAGCCTAGCAGATGGTGAAGAACCTGCATGACAAGGACAAATAAGAGCGGTGAAACCGGGTCACCTTGCCACAGGCCCTTTCGATTGAAGATGACCTCCCCGGGTACGCCGTTCAGCAAAACCCTAGTAGATGAGGAGGTGAGCAGGCCAGCTATCCACGAGATCCACTTGGCCCCGAAGCCCATGTGCCGCAGCAAATCCAACAGGAAAGCCCAGTCCACCGTGTCGAAGGCCTTGGTAATGTCGAGCTTGAGCATCACCGCTTCTTTCTTAGACGCATGCAATTTCCTGGCCATCCCTTGCACCAACATAAAGTTGTCGTGCCACCAACGTCCTCTGATGAAAGCGCTCTGGTGAGGTCCTACCAGACCCGGCATCTCATTGGCGAGCCGCATCGCCAACACCTTGGCCGCCAGCTTAGGGAAACTATGGATCAAGCTGATCGGCCGAAACTCACGAACCTCCAAGGTGGCGGGGTGCTTGGGAAGCAATATGATGAACGCCTGATTGATGGAGGTAAGCCCACGAAAGTCCAATCTTTGAAGCGAAGCAAACGCCTCCATCACATCCTCTCTGATGATCGACCAGCAAGTCACGTAAAATCTGGCCGAGAACCCGTCGGGCCCCAGCGCCTTGTCCAGCCCTTGCGCGCGTATTGCCGCCAGCACCTCCTCCTCAGTAAAATCACAGTCAAGGTTGGCGAGATCCTTGCGAGGAACACCTATTGCCTCGAGATCCAGCGTGTACTCATGGTCGGTGGATTCCCCAAGCAGCTGGGCGAAGAAGGAGTCTATAGCACCCGCCATGATCTCGTGGTCAGTCGAGATCGCGCCGTCCACCTTGAGCTTGGAGATATAGTTTTTCCACCGCCTGTGACTGGCGTGAGCGTGAAAGAACTTGGTGCACGCATCTCCCTCTCTGAGCCGAAGAAGCCTGGCACGTTGCCTGGCAATCATACGCTCCAGCGAGGCTAGCCCAAGCAGCTTGCACTTGAGTAGTCTCCTGAGATCCATCTCCGCCGGAGACAGGGCCCTTCCCTCCATGGCGATATCCAAGCGCAAAACGACCTTGTTTGCGATGCTAATCTGTTGCTTGACGTTACCCACATATTTACTGCTCCACCTGGCGAGATGCTTTGCCGTGGCCCTGAGCTTAGCCGCCAGCCTTTTGAACGGGTTCCGGATCCCCGACTGACTGCTCCAAGCTTCCTGAACCACCTCATGGAACCCATCCACCTTAGTCCAGAAAGACTCGAAGTGAAACCTTATGCCACGCATCAGTTTAGCTTCCAGAAGGAGGTACAAAGGGCAATGATCTGACACGTTTGTGCTGAGTGCGGACAGGAACGAGGCAGGGTACAGCGCCTCCCAATCCACGGAAACGAGGACTCAATCTAGCTTCGTGAGCGTTGCCTCCTCCCTCTCGTTCGACCAAGTATACCTCCTGCCATTGAGGTAGAGCTCGTGCAAGTCGAGATCTGAAATGCACCTTCTAAACCGTCCCATCATCCGTCTGTTGCACCGATCATTGCTTTTATCAGACAAGTCCGCGATCAAGTTGAAATCACCAGCGACCAACTAGGGACCTGCATGTAAATCTCGAATGTCGCAGAGCTCCTGCATGAAAGCCACCTTATCCCCATCCTCCTGTGGGCAGTATACCCCTGTGAACCACCATCCCACCGAGCCGTGGAATTGCACCCACGCTGTCACCGTGTTTGCCGTGATGTGAGGATTGGACAGCTGCGCATATATAGACTTGCATGCTAGAATAATACCGCCGCGGGTGCCAAGGGCCGGCGCACAAAAGAACTGGTCGAAATCCGGCCCTAGGCAGTGCCGCACAAGCTGCGGGTCCATGTTTTGTATCTTCGTCTCCTGGAGACGGACCACACTCGCGCCCGAGCCAAAAATAGCATTATTGATAGAATTACGTCTGGCGGGATTGTTTAAACCGCGCATGTTCCACACAACCACTGTATGGTTCGGGTCTGCCATAAAAAAGGACCTACGGGCGTCCACCAGCCGAGCAGCATCTAAATTGCTACCCCGTCCGCGTCTCTACCAAGCGGCAGCACGTCTGCCTGCCAACCGAAAAGCCCAACAATGGCCGCAATGTGAGCCTATTGGGGCGGCTTTGAGAAAAGCTCCATGTACGCTTGCATGGCCTTGTCACCGATAACCTCGCCTTCGCGCGCGATCCCAAGCTGCACCATGAGCGTGCGCTGTTGAGACTTCACCGATGCACCACCAGTCAGCCTCCCTTTGATTCGCAGGCTACGCCGAACTGTAGATGGCGGGTCCTGCGCTTCCTCATCTGCCTTGTGGACCGAGGCCTAGGCAGGACCGGCGTCACCTTCTTCACGTACTTCTTCCTGAACCTTGATAGAGGGCAGTTGAATGAACGTGTCGTGGAGTGCGCACCGTTGCCCACCGATCCCGAGAGGCTGACGACAAAGGTGTCCAGCGCCCCCACCTGCCCGCCAGGCTCGCGGGCCAATCCAGGGCCATCCCAGCTGGCGCTGGAGACCGAGAGAGCGCGATTTTAAAGTCGGAACCCGGCACTCTCCGCCGACTCCCCCCCCCCTAGGCGAAAGAAGCCAATGCTCCTGGCCACTCTCGAACTGACGTGGCGATTCTTCTAGATCCTCCCTGTCCCTGCCGGGGACAGGTGTCGAGAAGCCACCGGCCGAGTCGCAAACAGTTGTCCCGCAGTTCAGCTGCTCCTCATCCATCCTGGTCAAAAGTGGCTGGCTTATCCTGACCTGATCCGCGGGCCTCTCCACGCCTATGCGCCCGCCATCGCCATCGCACCTCGGGGCCAGCGCCAGCCCCAACGACCCAGCATCCAAGGCCGCAGCCGTGTCCTGTAGGGCAGCCACCACCTCCATCACCGTGGCCCCCATGGACCTACCGTCATCCGCTGTTAGCAGGGCCAGCCGGTCAGGGGGAGCCACCTCCACCTCGGCGCCGTTAGTCTCCGACGGCGCCGCTACACCCTAGCCAGGCCTCGCCGGCGAAGCAACCTCATGTTCAGCCGACCTTGCCGCGGCGCCCGCTGCAGGCCACGGTGATCAAGGCGCGACCTCTGTGGGCAGGTCCACAGCCACCTGGCGGTGGCCAGACGCATCTCCGGGGCGGCCGGCGTGCCGCCTCCGCCTCTCCTTGCCGTCCCGCGAACCCCTAGAGTACGTGAAGCGGCGGCGAGCATGACGCGCGCCTCTAGGTCCCTCCGGGTCGGCCGAAACGGCAGATCGAAGCCACCATCATTGTCATCGTCGACGTCGTCGTCGGAAGAGGGGCTGGACCCCTCCAGCGTGTTCTCTGTGGTGATCAAGTGCAGCTTAACCTGATATTCCAGCATGCTCTTCTCCAGCGGCACCAGCGCATCCGCCGGCAGGACAAGCCGGTCCGCCAGCTCCACCTCCATCGCCTCGTCGGGCTCTTCCACCAAGACCAGCTTCTCCAAGGGCAGCCGAGATGGATCGTCAGTCCAAACATACGCTTCGAAGCTGCCAAGGTTCGCGCGGCTAGCCGTCAGTGTACCAAGCCGCTCCACCCACGCCACCGAGCCAAGCATGATCTGAGCTGAATCGCGACTCCATACGTGCGGCGGCAGCCCTTCCAACTCCAAATGAACGCGATAATGGAACCTTCGTCTAGTAGCCTGAAGCTGCCTGTTCCAGGGAGAGAATCTGAGCAAGAAACCCCGCCCGCGCACCTTGCCGGCGTCGGCCACCGCGTCGCGCGCCACCCGGGAGTCGAAGACGAGCAAGAAATCAGCCGGCCAGAAACGGTGCACCGTGAACGCCTCTGCCACCGTAGGAACGGCTTCCTCCACCGCCGCAATCACCACGCTCGACGCGACCCGCAGCCTGCAACCGGTGACCACCGCCACCAAACTCCACCGCAGCGCCTCCTCAGCCGACGCAACCGCAGCCGTGCGTGGAATCACGCAACGCTCCAGAGCCGGCCTGAGCGAAGGGGAACCTGGCCGCCCCCGCCTGCTAGACTCGCCCAACTCCGGCGCTAACTCTGAGGGCACTCTGCTGGCCAGCGGCGCAACAGAGCCCATGCGAGCTTGCCCCAGAGGGGCATGCTGGTGTGGCCGCACAAGTCCGCCTGCAGGGCCGCCGCGCTCCGAGGGATCCCTGCCGGCCGCAGTTCCCAAGCGAGCGTGCACCGACATGGCCTGCTGCAGGGGAGGTGGGGACGCGCGAGGGGGAGAGGGCACGGGCGGGAGTGGGGGGATGGGGGGACCCGACGCGAATGCCGAGCCGCTCGCGGACCGGACGGGCTGGAGCAGCCGGCGGGGAATGGGAGCGGGGAAGAGGACACTCCCTGGCCAGGTGGCCCGGCCGGCGGCAACGGAGGCAGACCCGCTCGTTGGTGCACATGCCAGCAACATGCTCCTCGCTGAGACAGTTGAAGCAGAGCCCCGCCAGATCCGGCGGCAGGTTGGGGCGGATGTTCATGGAGGGAAGGGCGGGGGGATTGGACGACGTCGTGGCCTGCGACGCTTGCGACCCGCGACCTACCAACCACTGCGAGGGGGCGGGGGAGGGTCCGCCTCCCTGACGATGATGGAGGCCAAGCGCGGAGCTTGGGGTGGCGGAGAGCGCGACGGAGGACGCGGGGAGCCTGCGGGGATGGGGGAGGGCGAGGAGCCAGACACTGGCACGGGGGACCGATGGGGAGACGAAGGTGCGGACGGCGGCGAGCAGCTCCGCAGGACCTCGCAGTAGGAGCGCGGGCGGCCGAGCCCTTCGTCCTTCGATGAGGACACATCCCCCCAGCAGGCCATGCCACGAGACGGGGAAGGGTCCCGGGCGGGGGTGGACGCCGGGGCCGGA